>NW_026967529.1:900000-1129404 GCF_028390025.1 Pseudophryne corroboree
ATGTGATTTTTGTGGGGGCAATTTTGAAAGAAAGCGATGAAAGGAGATCTGATAGGACATTTGTAGTGGGGCCTAAGAGTAAAATGTCAGATTTAGCTACATTAATCCTATATCCTGCCCTATTTCCAAATGTCTGAATCAGGCCCAGGATCTCTGGGATGGAGTTCACTGGGTCTGAGACAAACAAGAGCATGTCATCGGCAAAAAGGGCCAGGCGGAGATCCACGTCCCCTATTATGATTCCTTTAAATCTTGGGGATTGTCGTAAGGCTATCGCCAGAGGCTCCAGCGCTATGGTGAAGAGTAAGGGTGACAGGGGGCATCCCTGTCTGGTTCCTCTATGTATCTCAAAAGCTGGGGATAGAACTCCATTACACCAGACCTGCGTCCGAGGAGTAGTGTAAAGGAGTTTCAGGAGATTTACAAAAGGGGCAGGAAAGCCAAAAAGTGAAAGAGAAGAGAAAAGGTGGTCCCAGTCAACCAGATCGAATCTTTTTCTGCGTCAAGAGATAGGATAACTGGGTGAGTGGCGAGAGAAAAAGAGGAGGAGGAAGCATAGATAGCTGACAGGACCCGTCGTACGTTGACCTCAGAGTGTCTTCGCCAGATAAATCCTGTTTGGTCCTTATGTATAATATGAGGGAGTAAATGTTTAATCCGATCCGCTAATATTTTGGTAAGTAACTTGTAATCGAGATTCAGTAAAGAGATTGGGCGGTATGATCCCGGCTGAGAGAGGTCCTTCCCGGGTTTAGGAAGAACCTTGAGAATGGCTGTATTAAAATGTCTGGGAAGAGTGTCAGTGGTCAAAACCACATTCAGGACCGACACCAAAGTCTCACCAAAACGTGGTAGAAGAATCTTATAAAAATCAGCACTGAAGCCATCAGGACCCGGTGCCTTGTCCCTGCCGAATTGTCTAATGACATTTCTGACTTCTTCAAGTGTGATGGGATCTAGCAATGATTGAACCATATTGGGGAGTAATCGTGGAACAGGAAGAGTGTCCCAAAAGGTAGAGGGCCATGGGGAGACTGTAGGGGGAGATTCGGGCAAAGGAGGTGGAGTTGGGGAGTATAGGCCTTCATAAAAGGATCTCATAATGTCAGAGATTTCTTGGTTAGTAGTGGTTAGCGCACCAGTGGATGTGCGAGGTGGATGCGTGACCATAGGAGGACGAGAACCATTTAGTAAAGTCGTCAATAATTTTCCAGTTCTATTGCCAAATTTAAAGAATTTATAATTTACCGAAAAGAAGAATCTACTGCCCATAGATGACATGAATTCGTCAAAATGAGTTTTAGCGTTAAGATAAATGAGGCGGTTTTGTGGGGTAGGGGAGGATTTGTATTGCTGGTAGGCTGTTGACAGGGGCCTCTGAAACTCTAAATATTGAGTGGCATATTTTAATTATTAGCTGAGACGTATGATATGATATCACCCCGGAGAACTGATTTCGCAGTCATCCAGAACAATATAGGATCTTCTTCTAGATGGGATACATTATTAGTCAGAAAAGATTCCCAGGAGGATTCCAATTTCTGTTGGAATTTTAGGGAGTTTGCGAGATATGACGGGAACCGCCATAATTTAGGAGATGGGGAGGAGACATTTGGAAAGTGAAGGGTCGCAGTTACCAGGGCATGATTCGAGAGGGCTATGGTCTCAATTTGGGAGTCAGACACATGAGGAAGTAAAGAATGGGATAATAAAATGTAATCTATCCTGGATAGTGTGTGATGTGCAGCGGAGAGGCATGTGTATTCTTTTTCCGTGGGGTGCAGAGCCCTCCAGATATCTACTGCTTGCAATCTTTCTGCTAAAAAGGGAACTCCAAGTTTGGGCAGTGTGAGATGTCTCGCGGGAAGATGAGACCTATCTAGATAGGAGGAAGAGATAAGGTTAAAATCACCACCTAGGAGCAAAGGTTCTGTTAAAAAGGGGGTCAATTTAGCTAGTAGAGACTGAAAAAACATCTTGTTATAAACATTAGGAGCGTAAACGTTGCATATGCTGTACATTTTACCATTAATCTTTGCAGATAATATAACATAACGACCATCTGGGTCAGTTAAAGTGGAAACCACCTCCGTGAGAATATGACTTTTTACCAATAAGACAACACCCCTAGCTTTAGAATTATATGAGCTAAAACCCAGTACCTGCCAGTTTAAGGTGTTCAATTTCACCGTCTCCTCCTGTGTGCGGTGCGTTTCCTGCATGAAATCCAGATCTATCCGTTGTTTGTTGAGATAAAGGAGTATTTTCTGTCTCTTCGCTGGGGAGTTAAATCCCCCTACATTCCAAGTTCCCACTACTAAGTCAGGCATGTTGTCGTGTCAAAGATTAAACATATGCACCAACCACTATCAGCTTTATCCAGATAATGACAGTCACATCCTGGGAGGGGGGTAGGTGAGAGGGGGGAGGATAGAGACAATATAAGGGGGGGGGAGAAGCATTAGAAAAGAAAAAAGTAAACAACAGGTCGTACAATATGATAAACATTACCGTACTAATAACCATTTTAGCATTGACCAGCGACCTCCGGCTAACGGTCATATACAAGGACCAATAACAGTGGCCACGTGTATGAGCGTTAGAGGACATGAAAGCAATAGTGAGGTAGGATTCCCCCCCACCGTCCTCTCATAAGTATCTATGCCCGCCCGAGAAGAAAAGTGAAGAGTCCCCATATATAAACTAATCTGTGAGGAGCAATATGTCACGAGTGGCAATCAGGGAGTGGGGATTACCAAAAGATAACTTCAGCTATTGCTGCAGACTAGAAATATGTCCAGCTAAATTGTACATCACTCTGTATGAGAGAATCTCATATCTAAGTGAGCTGAGTTATCTATATTCCTAGATGCAATCGTGTGAAGAAAATACAGAGAAATGGGTGCATATAACTGAGAATATGTATAATCAGAGTTCAGCAGTGGCAGTCACTGAACGGTCTGCAGACAGGGTCAAGAGAGCACTACCCATGAGGGGGGTGCTTGAGAGTATCCGAGTGAGATCATGAGATTACAACGCCGCTGCCGGTGAAGGGCGATCTGTGATGTCCACGCTATCCTCTTTTGCAACATTGCGTAGATATGCTGCTGCATCAGCGGGTGACAAAAAGTCCTTGTGGGAGGTACCCTCATAAATGCGCAAGCGTGCGGGGTAGAGCAGACCAAACTTGCTTCCCTCAGACACGAGTTGCGTGCAAATTGGTGAAAAAGCCTTGCGGGCCCGGGTCAGTTCCACTGAGTAATCCTGAAATATGTAAAGCTTGTTACCCTCCCATTGTAAATCTTTCACTTTACGGGAAGCAGACCAAAATATCATTTTATGAAGGTAGTTCAGACATCGGAACAAAGTCACACGTGGGTGCGGTCTGTTGGGGGTGGGAACTGGTCCTAACTCGGTGGACTCTCTCGATCACGAGATCACTACAGTCCCGATCAATTCCCAATAGAGAGGGAAGAGTAGTGCGTACAAAATGTGCCTGTGCCGTGCCTGTAATAGATTCTGGCAGTCCCACTAATCTTATATTGTTTCTTCTCGAACGATTTTCAATATCGTCTAATTTATTCCATATTTGGTAATTTTCTGTAGTGAGATTTTTTACTGAATGGTGAAGCCCTTCTATGTCATGGGTAGCTGCTTGAAGTTGTGTTTCAGTGCGGGTAACCCTCCGTGTCAGGTGCTGCAATTGTTTGGATATGTCACTTACTGCTTGGGACAGGAGAGGTGCCATTGTAGCAGTGATTGCAGCCACTACGTCTCCGTATGTGACAGGGGCTGTGGGGTCACGGCATACCTGGGAGCCTGTGTTGTCTGCACCCTCTGCTGCAGCTTTTTTGGAAGCTGGGGAAATCACCTCAGGTCCGGCGTCCGGCGCCATGACACTTGTCGGGCGGCGCTTCTCCTGCCTGTTCGGCGCAGCTGCGGGAGCCTGTGGGGCTGCTGTCACGGCTGTCACAAAGAGGTCCATTGTGATCGCGAATGCCGGCGGGGGTGTCACGGGCGGTGTAGAGGCTATAATAGCCTTGAAAAGGTGTTTAAAAGCGGGCGGCGGGGACGGAGCTCCTGCAGTGAGCTTCCTACTCCATGCGTCCCGGAACCGGAAGTCCACTTCATTTATATTTACACTATCTCACGATTTGAGTCATCCACAAATGAAATGATATGTTAAGAATGACTTATGAGCTGTTTATTTAAACAGTTCAGACAATCAATTAGGTTGAGAACCCCATAATGAGAAATGGTAATATACCCCAATATTAGGAGACTATAGATAACTCCTTGGCTGGATTAATCACTCAATACTATAAAACACCATACATGAATGTGACTGTCACCCCTTGGTATATATGAAAAAATGGTATACCACAGGTATACCACAAGAGACTAATGATATATTATTATTTTTTTTAAATAACGTTTTATTGGTTATATAAGCATATAAACAGATACATCGTTGTAACAATAGAAGGCATATAAGGAACTAGTGAGAAATAATAATCAGGATGGAGGGGCACACAATAGACATATCAATAAGTAGCTGTGACGCTTGCCTCCAAATAGCCAAATTACCTATTTGCTACAACTATTCTTTAAAGTTAGTAGAAGGGGTGAAAGAGACAAAGAGCATGAAGAGGGAGGGGGGGGGGGAGGAAGAGAGAAGAAGGGTCGGCCAGTCCGAGCCACCTATAGAAGCCAGATTCAGATGTAAATAAGGTCTGATTGATGTCTCAAATATTCAAAGTCAAACATATAGAATGAAACACTAAGTATTAGATGTTAAATGGTTGTCAATGGTGGTTCAGCGTTAAAATGCAAGGTCCATGGTGTCCATGTCTCAATAAAGGAGGTAGGGGAGTCTCGGAGAGAAGCCGTGATTCGTTCTAACTTATATGTGTACCAAATTGCGTTAATAGTAGCGGCCATGGTGGGAGGGGCCACAGATTTCCAATTAGATGCTATTAGGCATTTGGCTGTGTTCAGAATGTGTTTAATTAGGGCTCGTTGGTGGTGCGAGGTGTCAGGGATGGGGCGGGAGAGCAGTGAGTAAAAGGGTGAGTCCGGCATGGTTAAGTGCGTAACTTCTAAAACCAATTTATGAATTTGTCCCCAATACTGACTAATTTTTGGACAAGACCACCAAACATGCAACAGGGTCCCCCTGGAACCACACAATCTCCAGCACTCGTCCGAGCACGTTGGATAGATAGAATGTAATCTAGTCGGGACCAGATACCAGCGATAATACAATTTATATGAGTTTTCGGCTATACGAACTGAAATAGCTTTTGGCAATTTCCTGTCTAATATCTTCCCATTCCTCTATAGTTAAGGTCTCTCCCACCTCCCTCTCCTATGCCAGCTCGTGACTCTCCTTGGGGGGGATATTATGTGATAGTAACACTCGGTAAATGCGTGAAAGGAGTCCCTTCGTTGAGCGGGAGCCGCAACACCATATTTTCAGAGGGGTAGCTATGATGGGGTGGGTGGGTTTAGGGAATGTTCCGTAGAAGTGTCTAATTTGTAGAAATTGGTAAAATACCGAGTGAGGGAGCGAGTAGCGGGATTGTAAATTTTCAAAAGATGGGAATGAGGAAAGAGGGGCAATGTCTTGAAGGAAGAGAATATTGTGTGATGTCCAATGATGAAATGCAGAGTGGGCATTACCCGGTGGGAAGTGCGGGTTGTTCCATAGAGGAGTTAGGTAGGGATTGTGGGAACGAAGTTGATAGAAGCGAGTGCAGAAATCCCATATTGACAAGGAAAAGCGCACCGTTGGCAAGAGAAGACTAGAGACAGGTCGAGAACGGGCTGGGCACCATAGTAAGGTTGAGGGTGAGAACATACGAAGAGATTGTGCCTCAATGCAGGTCCACGTTCTCTGTGCCGGAGGTGAGTGCCAAAGGACACAAGAGGCCAGGTGTGTGGCTCGATAGTAACGAGTAAGGTCTGGAACGCCAAGACCGCCTTCCGAGCGGTGTTGTTGCAGCAGCCGTATCTTAACCCTGGGTTTCTTCCCAGCCCAAATAAAGTTAGATATATCTCGCTGTAGGTTCTTTAATATTTTGACTGGGATGTGAATAGGCAGGGTTTGCCATAGGTACAATATCCATGGCAGTAAGTTCATTTTGACTGCTGCTATGCGACCAAACCAGGAGATAAAGAATTTGTTCCAAGTAGCAAGATCTGTTTTAAATTGAGATATCAACCGTGGGAAGTTAGCAGCATATAGCGATGAATAAGATTTGGTTAGGTAAATGCCTAAGTATTTAAGTTTTGTAGTTTGCCATTTAAAGGCATAGGAAGAACGTAAAATACTGAGATCCTGTGGGGGGATATTTAGGTCCAGAATCTCTGTTTTGTCTGCATTGAGTTTATAATTTGAAATGGAGCTATATGCGTGGATCTCCTGAAAGAGCTGTTGTAAGGATATGTGTGGGTCGGTCAATGTGAAAATGACATCATCTGCATATAATGCGATTTTATATTCGTGGTTGTCCACCCGAATACCCGAAATATTGGGGTTCAGACGGATTTTCGCCGCCAATGGCTCCATCACTAGGGCAAAGAGTAATGGGGAAAGTGGGCATCCCTGTCGGGTGCCATTTTTGATAGACAAAGGCGAGGAGGTGAGGCCATTAACCAGGATTGACGCTGAAGGGTTAATATATAGCGAGGTGACGGCATTATAAAATGGGCCTTGAATACCCACTGCCTGAAGGGCTTGTTGTATGAAGGGCCATGCTACCCTATCAAAGGCCTTCTCCGCGTCAAGTGCCACCACCAACGTTGGGGTAGCATCCCGATGGGAGAGGTGAATAAGATCTATAAGGCGCCTAGTATTATCAGCAGCCTGGCGATTGGGGATAAAGCCTACTTGATCTGGGTGTATCAGTGTAGGGAGATGGGGGGCGAGTCGATTTGCCAGGATTTTAGCGAATAACTTTAAATCCGTGTTTAATAACGAAATGGGTCTATAGTTTTTTAGTTCCATAGGATCCCGATCAGGTTTGGCAATAACTATAATATTGGCTCTGGTGGTCGCTGCATCAAGCGAGCTCCCCTCCATCAGCGAGTTAAAAAGTGAATGTAACATAGGGAGAAGGGCTTGGGAGAATTTCTTATAATATATGGCAGTATATCCGTCCGGACCCGGTGCGGAGGAGCGACGGAGCTGGCCGATTGTGATAAGAATTTCCTCGTGTGTGATGGGATCATTGAGTAACTTAAGGTCCTCTGTGGATAATTGCGGTAATTGACAAGAGGAAAGGTAGTGTTGGGTAGTTGCGGTATAATGTGGGTCAGTAGCGGCCTCTGAGGGGAGGTTATAAAGGGAAGCATAATATTCCTGGAAAAGGGAAGCCATCATTTTAGGGTCACTTGTTGCGGATCCGTCAGGACATCGCAAGGCCAGAATACGATTGAGCGTACGTTTCTCACGTAATCGCCGGGCTAGTAATGTATCTGCCTTATCCGACTTTTCATAGAATTTTTGGCGGATCCACAACAGTGACCCAATCGTTTTCTTTGTGAGTATTTGGGATAATTGTCCTTTCAGGGCGAGTATTTTTAAATATAATTTACGTTTGGGGAATCGCTGATGACGGAGTGTCAGGGCCGTTAATTCAGCCTCTAGGTCCGTGATCCGCTTAGACTCAATCTTCCGTTGTGTCGACGTAAGGCTAATCAAGAGCCCCCGCAAGGTCGCTTTGTGTGCTTCCCATAATATTGTCGGCGATATGTCAGGGGAGACGTTATCATTTAAGAAGTGATGAATCGCCTCCTCAATTCGGGTCACATTATCAGGCTTAAGGAATAGGGACTCATTAAGGCGCCATTTGCGGAAAGTCAGAGGTTTATGGGAGCAGGCAAGATCAAGGAGAATCGCATAGTGATCAGACCAGGTGGTCGGGATCACCTGGGCTCCCAACAGGGATTGGGTGGAGTCCCTATCTACAAAAATGTAGTCAATACGAGTGTATATATCGTGTTGTGGGGAGAAGTGTGTATAGCCCTTAGCGGAGGGGTAGAGCATTTTCCAGGAATCATATAAATTATGTGCAGTGACACAGGTCTGGAGGAGTTTAGACAATTTGGCATGAGGAGAGGGCTCAACACCCGGGCGGGATCTATCAACATGGGGATCCATTGTAGCGTTACAATCACCGGCCACAATAACCCAGGGATTTGAGAATTTAGAAAGGTGGTCCAAGAACGTCCTAAAGAAGGAACCCTGCTGCATGTTTGGAGCATAAACCGATGCCAAAGTAATGGGAGTTTGATTAAAGGAGCCGGAGAGAATCACAAATCTGCCATGGTCATCTTGAATTGTGTCCTGAACAACTAAGGGGAGATCACGATGAACCAATATGGCAGTGCCTCTGCGTTTAGCAGACATTGTAGAATAGAAGGCATGAGGATAGCGTTTGGAGCTTAAGGAGGGGTGAGGGGTCTTAAAGTGGGTTTCCTGTAAGAATATGATATCCGCCTTTTGTCTGGCAAAAAACTGAAATGCCATGGATCGCTTGGTTGGGGAGTTAAGGCCATTGACGTTAATGGATAAAACTTTCAGAGTCATGGGGGTTGAAAGTCAGCATAGCTCAATAGAAAAGGTAGCTCTGGACATGGCCGGCCAGGGGGTGTGAAAGAGGGGAAATAAAGAAAGTAGAAACAGGTAAAAGAGATCGTAAGTACGAACTGTAGGGCTAGACCCTTTCCTAAAAAAACGGGTTGGGTCCAGAAAGGAAGGGGCGGGCGCCGAGCGGGCAGCCCCTTCGGGGTGTGGGGTCGTGTCTGTAATAACACATAACAAGGAAGATGAGGAACACATAAGAGGGTATAAGAACCAGGAGAAACATTCCGCAGACAAGGACAGAACAGGGGGGGAGCGGGGGGGTTCAGATCAGGGAGTAAGTAAGGGTAGGTAAAAAGAAGAGGAAACCTTTATCATCATTCATATTAACAATAACAGTGCTCATTTACGTGAAATCAACCAAGGCATCCTAAGGTACATTATCAATGTAGTGTACAACATTGTATAGAAAGATCGATGGCAGCAAATGACCACCATAGTACCTACATTGTCACCTCTGTAGTCGGTATCCGAGTGGTCCCTCTGAATCTAGAAGCAGATTAGCCTTACCATTTCAAGGCACGAAACCAGCAAAGATAAGAAGGACCACTATGAACCGAGAAGCAGGAGGCTCAAGCTGCGTCTAATCGATCTAGCCGCCAAAAACAGATACGGTAAATAACATTGTATAAACTGAGAAATGAGAAACTAATGTAACATATTAATTAGATCAAGAAGATATTTAGTAGCAAAATAACCGTACCCTAGAAATAGGCAAACCGTGTCCGGGGGGGCACGCCGTCCTCCGGGTCTGAGCAGGCCGAAAGCCCGTCCATCCCAGAGGGCGCGATCAATCATCCCCAGGACAGAGGCGCCATGCAGCGCCTTGCAATAAACAGATAAGGCAACTTAAAGTACTGAATTCGCCAAACCACAGAGGCCCAACATGTAAAATAATATATCAGTAAGTCGCTATGCAGGAAATGTGGGAGGGGACTATAAACAATAACCAGTATTATTGCTGATCCGATGAAGGAAGTCCGCTCGCTCATTTAGTAGACCATTCGGGGGCAGGCCTCTTAGGGGAGGTGACAGGTAGTTGCTTTCGGATCTCATCAGGAAGAGACTCAAATAAGCCCAAGGTTTTGAGGAAATCATATCCCTGGGAGGGCGTTTTTATCGAGTGGTGAGAGCCATCTTTCGTGACATGCAGCTGGAACGGGAACCCCCCATTTATACTTGATGGAGTTATCTCGAAGGACTTTAGTGATGACGGTCAGGTCCTTGCGTTTTCTAAGCGTGGAGGGGGCCAAGTCCTGGAAGATCTGCAATTGGGCTCCAGAGTAGAGAACCGTTTGATGATCCCGAGCCGCCATCATAAATCTCTCTTTCGTTTTGTAATAGTGAAATCGCAAAATGACATCTCTTGGGGGTTGGGTCGGTGGTGGGCGCGGGCGCAAAGCTCGGTGTGCTCTATCGAGTAGGAGGAAGTCTTTTGGGACTGCCGTAATTATGGTTTGCAGAAGGCCTTCCAGAAAAGTCGGGAGGCTCTCCATAGCGACGCTCTCCGGAATGTTACGGATCCGAACATTGTTCCGACGATTCCGGTTTTCCAAATCTTCTAAGTGATCCTCTTGCTGGGCTATTTCCGCCCGGATCTCCGCTAACTCCTGTTCGACCACCACCTGGTACTGGCAGACTTCATCGACTTTACATTCCAGGGAATCCGTGCGGGTGCCGAGATCAGCTAGTTCAGTTCTGAATTCAGTCAGGATCGATCTCATTTCCGTTTGGATAGTCTTAGTGACGATTGCCACTACATCTTGGGTTGTAAGACCTGATTTTGATGAAGGATCGTCATCGGCATCCGACTGGGGATCCACGGAGGGGGAGCCCCGTGGCATAGCTCCTGCTTTCTCCCATGCTCGGAGAATACTAGGCTTAGCTTGAGCAGGTGTTTTGCGGTTCTTTTGTGACATGACGCAATGATAAAAGCTGAAAGATGTCCAGTATTATTGTCGGCTCAATTAAGCTGTTGACACAGTCACGGGACAGGTTGGGATCAGCTTCCCGAGATTTTATGAGTATTATGAGGCGTGAGAACCTGATCACCTCCTGGTCGCGGAATGATTTAGTATAAAGCAGAGATCATATGATCCTCATGTTGTAGCGGGTAAAATAAGTAGTAATCAAGTGTGCGGCATCATCAAAATTGCCAAGCGAGGTAGGTAGATCCCATTAGTATCCATCCCGGCAGCCAGGTGGGAGAAAAGGGGAGGGGTACGCTCGTCTGGTCACGGTCCAGCCAGTGACCAGCCGCAACGCGGCAGGACCCGATTAAGGGACTTATGCCCTACTGAGCGCAGATCTCGAGGTCTGCAGAGCCCCCCAACTCTGAATCCCCCGGTGGTAAGTGCCGCAGGCAGGTGTTGCTGCAGCTGGGGAAGGTCGCAGGCAACGTGTGCGGTCAGAAGGGGTCACAGGGGTGATAACGCACTGGCACCCCAGCAGGGTAAGAGGTAGGCAGGAGGCACCGCAGGAGGATGAGGGCTCTAGAGCGGGGTCCCAGTGTGGGATAGCTGCAGCTACTTACAGTTTTGTGTGCCCCAAGATGGCCGTCTGTAGGAGCATAGGCTGGGGCCAGCACAGAGAACAGATGCGGCTGCAGGGGGCAGAGAGGGAGCCCACCCGTTCCAGGCCGTGCCCGACGACCCAAGGCAGGAGGGAGAAGACTTGTGAAAAAGTCCCGGCGGCCAGAGAGACAACAGCAGCCTCCGGTCCAGTCCCGGCTTCAGAGCCCGTCCCCGGGGAGATCTCCAACCCGAGGTCCCGGCTTTAGGTCCGGACGGAGGCCTCAGAGACTAAGAGGGAGCCGCCGATGTCCGGGTAAGTAGGGAGTCGCTCCGTCTCCCCGCGCCGCCCAGCGAGCTGTGCACCGCCGTGCACGGAGCCCGGGGCGGAGGTGCTGCGGCAATGGTCTCCCGGGCACTCGGGGAAAGCCTGCAGGGAGGGAATCCGTCGGCCGCCCGGAGCCGCCGCCGGGCCCGCGATCCTCACGTAGCTGCCACTGGTCCACTGAGGAAACAGCCCCGGGCGCCTCTTCTCAGCGCGTCTCAGGGGCCGGTGTCCTGGGAGTCCACAGGATGAAGGGACACCGCGGCGTCCGGTCCGGGGGAGAGAGTGCCACTACAGTCCCCTGCTTTACAATGGGGGGAAGGCCACAACCCGCAGAGACCCTTAAAAGGGTCCCCCGGCTCCGTAGCCACAGTCCCCCAGTCAGTGACAATGAGGGGTAACCCCTAGGGCTAATGGGGGTGGTGGAGAGTCCCAATGGCACAGTAAATGGGCACTAAATATAGCTTTTTAGCAGGAGCTCTTAGCCAAGACGTCCTCTCCTCTTGCTGACCAAGCCACGCCCCCACTAATGATATATTATAATCCAATCCTAAGGGAAGAGATATAACAGTAAATGTAATATTGTGACACATCCCACAATATTCTATTGAACATAGAACTGCATAGGTGGTACTACTTGTGTCAATTCATATATTAAGTGTGGGATTGTGGGATCATTACTCAAGGGGTTTGGACTTACAGTACATTAATACAACTATAGCTTATATAACAATGATTACAGACATACTGTAAGGGATTTAGGACATATTGTGGGATCCGAATAACTTGCTCAATATTGTGATCTATCCCACAGTAATGTGTTGGACCTAGAATTGTATAGGTGGTATTACCTGAGATAGTTGATATACTACGATTGGGGATGATTAACATTAAAAGTTATATTTTATACAAATTAATAATTTTCTCTCTATCTTAGTGCGCCAACAAAGAGACAATCTTCTCTTTCTTACCTTTCCCTACACCATGAGCCATAATGGCTTAAGGAAAAGAACATAAACATACAGTATGTTCCCCACACTGACCATGGCATATGATGATATAATAACACTAGGAATATGTACAAAATGATGTTTTGATAAGATACTGATGAACATGTACTTGAGCAGAAGAAATATATCACTTATCAATTGAGACACGCTTACCAAAAGTATCTATTTATATCTCGTGGTTATAGAGCTAAAATACTATGATTTACAATTAATTTACTATAAAAAAATACCCTTACTGATATGCCTTTTGGCTTGCTATATAGACTTGTGATAGACCTAGGAAGTTTTACTTTTATGGACTAGCTAAAAATATAAAGGCAACAAGCACCTCTATAGGACTCATTAATGACGAACTGAGAGACATTAGAGAAGGTATGATTCAATATCAAGTAGCCATCCATTAGTTACTGCTCAGAGAAGGTAGCGGATGGGAACAATTTAAAGGAATGTGTTTTAATATCTCAGATAATTACAATCCCATTGAACAGAAGGTTAAATTACTACAAGATTTACAGGAACACATGAACCAATCGGCTGATTGGGATCTTTTTGGATGGATGGGAGCTAGTATTTCTAAGTGGCTATATCAAGTGTTACATTATGTCATGATGATAATTTTTATAATTCTCATACTCTATGTAAGCATCAAATGTCTGCCGGCCCTTGGTCGTCAGTGTGGCAAAATACTAACAACCCAAAGAAAGCCAAAAACTAATCTTATGGTGATGACCCCGGTTACCTACACTGCGGTAGCCCACACATGATCACACTAACAGAAATAGTAGGTGCGTACATCATTTGCTTCATACACACACACATAGGAAGAAGAACCTCAACCTATAGCCAGGGTAAAGAAACAACATGTTCTGTCGCTACCTCTTCCATTTCTCTTATCTATACAAGTTTTCGGGAGGGTTGAGGCTTTTCGCATCGATACTCAGTGGACTAGTGCCAGCGATTGTATCCAGAGAACGGGTTTTCCTTATTCTATCTCACATCTCACACTACTCCACTCATCACCAGACAAATAATTTACACATGGTGAGTATTTGATTTATTATATGATAGTTGTTTAGAGATTAAACAAAACAGTGGAATGTTGAAGTAACATCAAATATCCTGTATTGTCTCATTAATTGTGCTATGATTCTTGATATTATAATGTTCCCTTAAACAGTGTCTTCTTTTAGTATAGAGTTAATATGCACAGAGTAATATTCTCCCTCAACCCTTGAGCATCATTTGATTAGGTGTTTATGTGGCTAGTAGCAAGGCCTTTGTGTAGATAACGTGTGCTCAATGATATTGTATGAGACTTTGTGGCAGAACAAGGACATATCATGGAATATCTGATGGACCTTCACTTTAGACAACACGTTATTATGAACAAGAATGACCTTTATGACAACGAAGCCTATTAGAGAACCTAATTGTTATGTATAGGAGATTCAAGCTCCATGGACAAGTCTGCCATCTTATGGATAAAACCACTCTCTTTAATTAGCTAATCTGACCATATTTGGCATTTCCCCTTATTGTTCATCAACCAATGTATCTCCATGATTTAATCTATATGTGCGCCTTGTGTGTAAATAAGTTCTGAATAATTGTATAATGTTATGGTATAAATAATGTAAAGTCAGTGTTCTAAAGACACAGGCTCATTGATGAATTCTGTCTTGGTCCACGCTCCTCTGCGCAGAATATTGGGAGTGGTTCCCTCTTTGATAATAAATTCTATATGCTGAATATCATCACAACGGAGAACTCTCATTTATTATTATTATAATTCGGCTTTAACACCAGACTTGTTGTATTGGGACTGTTTCCATCTCCTTTTCCTTTTGTTTTCCCTTGAGACAGAAAGGGCTGAAAAGCCGGAATTTTAGGCTTGAATTTGCATGTGGAAGGAAACTTTACTTTTTTGGAGTCTGCTTCTGACTCTAAGATACTGGTTAATTCTTTACCAAAAAGAATATCTCTAGTAAAAGGTAAACACTCCAAAACCTTTTTGGATTCTGAATCAGCTTTCCATGTACGTAGCTAAACCGCTCTGCGAGCAGCTACTGCTGAAGCTGATGCCTGAGAGGCAATTGTACCCATATTCAAGGCTGCTTCTTTCAAGAACATTGCAACCTGTTTGATATGTGCTACATGAGATTTCTGCTCTCTAGATGCAATTGAAAGATCCATTTCCAATGCATCAGCCCAGGCAGCCACAGCTTTTGCCAGCCAGGCTGAAGCTTTGATTGATATTATGATTGCCCCAGACGGGGCAAAATATTTTTTTTGCCAAAAACCATCAACTCTCCTATCCATGACACCATTTAATGATGTTGAAGGCAGAGGTAATGTGGATATTCCCACTAATAGAATTACATGCGTATCAACTTTGGGGGCCACCTCCCTGTTTAAACAGTCCTCAGCCAGAAGAGGATAACTGGAATTCCATTTCCTTGTAATTCTAAATTTCTTACTGGGTGTAGCCCAAGCCTCTTCTATAAATTTCCTTCAGCTGTCCTGACCCAGGAAACTCAGTCCTGACTGTTTTGGGACATTTAAACACAGGTGACTTGGATTTTAATACAGGCTCTGCTGATTATTCTAAGGATAGAATGGCTTTCATCGCATTAATTAACTCAGATACGTCCACTGAGCTGAGACCTTCCGCCTCAGCTTCGTATGCAGAACCAGAGTGTAATGAGTCTTCATTCTCCAACGAATCCTCATCTGAAGCATGTGTAGACTGTAAAGATATTGTTTCATGTCTATGTGATTTACTTACCACTGTCCTTTCAGCCTGTTTTTGTTGTGAGGCTGCTGCTTCCCCTGCTGGATGTGATAAACCCCAGGTGGAATGCTGCATGTAAGGGTTAATAGTGTAACCTAACCCTGGTACAGAAGTTGGAATTATCCGCCTAGCTACACTGGATATTGTCTATAAAAAGGTAGCCCATGGGGGTTCAACTTGCACCTGTGTCCTCCTTGGATTTGTCAAGACTTTGATGAAAGCTAAAACTATGTTTCTGAACCAGATCCTGATAGGTTAACCCAGCTTTGACTAACATGATATGAGTGTTGGTGCTGCTGTGAGTGTATTTTCCTCACCCTTGCCGCTCTTAGACATGATAAATAATCAGACACTTGCACAGTCTACTACACAATTTGTGACTGTAATCACTTAAAATTTTGTTAAAGTGACATAAAATCCGACCCTACCTTGCTTTGCACAAGCATTGAAGATCGGAATAGTCAGAAAAAACTGACAGAATTATAGTAAATTCAGCAGTCACAGGTTATACATTAGTATAATCAGCAATATGAGCACATAATCAACTACAAATACATTTCAAGTATGTTGGAGAAACCGATTACTGATAGAGCATCAAGCGACTGGAACCGGAAGTGACATTGGGTGCGCACACACAAGGATGCACACGAGGATGGAGCGACAAGGTGCTAGAGCCGTGAGCCGGGGGAGCCAGCAGCCGGCAGCAAGGGGGAAGCCAGCGGCTGGGGAGAGACAATAGTCAGGAGGAAGCAGTGGGCGGAGGGAGCCAGCAGCCAGTGGGGAAGGGAGCCTGCAGCCGGGGAGAACAACTTCTGTGCACAGATCAGTGGAGCAGATAAGTAGTAACTTTCCCTATTAGCTTTTCCCACTGTGTTGTATAACTGATTGTCTTCCTTTGTCCATTACTGCATTTTATTGTTGAGTCCCTGTATTTGTACTAAATTTATCCTTATCCTATCCATTTATATATATATATATTTGTTTTTATTTGTTTATTGTCCCTTATTCCTTTATTTTATTTATTTATTATTTATTTGTCAGTGAGACAGTGTCTCTGGCACAGCTGTGTAATCATGATGTGAGTGTGTGTGCTGAGTAGTGAGTACTGCTAGCAGCAAGTCTCACAGCTTAACTGCAGTGTAGCAGTGTGGTGGGGGTGGAGGGGAGAAGGGGGTTGCTACACCAATGAGTCAAGGAATGGAGGAGTGGTTGGATGGTACTCACACAGCAGGTGGTGAAAGCTTAAAAAGGAGGAGTGGTTGGAAGGGGAAGGAACTGGTAGGTTCAGAAGGGATTAGTGAGGGTAGGGACTATCAAGGGAAATTGGAGTGGGATCCCACAGGTACCAAACTGGGTAAACAGCAGCTCTTAGGAAGGAAATTGGTGAGCGAGTCCTTGTGGTTGACCCTTCTCTGCCTCATGTGGGGTGGATCCTTGGACTCTCCAGTTCCTCAGGAGGCTGTGGATTCTTCCTGCCCACTACCTGGTGGTTCTGTGGCTATCTCAGGCCATGAACCTCCCAGATGCCTGGCCTCCTGATAAACATGAAATGGTCATGGAGGTGGTCCTGGGCTCTGTGAAGTAGGTGGAACAAGCAAAGGAAAGTTGTGTCCCTTCTGAAGGGGTAATGGTGGACATTGTGAATGGTGAAGGGAAGGTTTTTGTGGGTGAAGAGGGAGTTATGCCATATATCCCAGAAGTATGGGTCCTCAGCCTATATGATGTGCCACCATTAATGTGGCCTCTGTCTTGTCCGACCAAGCTTGATTTATGGGCTTTGTCATTTTTTTAAGCAGGATAATGGCTGAGTTTTTTATTTCTGCAGTAGACTAGAATAAGACCAGACAGTCCCACTTCCATTATACCACCTGAATGTGACGGTCAGTGACCGTCGTGCCATCACTTACCTGTATGCTTACACGAAACAGAATGATGGAAAACTTACAAAGGTTTCTTTACATCTTCTGGGGTCCACTCCGAGATTAGACATTATGGCGTAATTACTCAGACGGGAATATAAAACAGAATAAAAAATAAAAGCTTTAATGTAATAATTAGATGCAAACAAAAGCTTTTATTATGAAACACAGGGGAGTATCCGCACCATATAGATATAACATACAACAAACCACCGCAGATGGAACCCGGGTGACTCTAATGCACATGGTAATGTACAGGGTATATATGGATAGGATCTTGTATCTGAAAACACTCGGCACTCCTTATCAAGATGAGTGTCTGCAACAAGTTAGGTAAACTAGAAGAAGTGAAAACACGTTCCTATGGCCGCCATATTGTCGTGCAGCAATACAGATTGTGCAAACTGGTATTAGACATTCACATTTACACAAAGCACAAGATACAAAATAAACAGCAGAAAAAAGACCTAAGCATGTGGGATGTATTATTTAGGAAGTAAATAGAGGTACATTAATGAAAAGCGTGAGTAACAGTCATCAGTCTGCTTGTGAAGGTCTCTAGAGTGGAGGCCTCTTGGACTTCCATGGTCAGGGCTGCAAAACTAAACGTTCAACCCATAAATAAATGACAGGAGATTCTTGGTACTGCTGGTAACAGTTCATCTGTAGAAGCCAGCAAGCAGGGCAGTAAGGAGGCAGAAGCTGCTTCTAGTATCTTGGACCATGTAATGTCGGGCTGGGAAGGTCAGTTAGCCAATTATGAAATAGATTTGTCAACTTACAGGCAGCCGGTGAAGGGAGTAGAGAATGGGTGTTATGTGGCAGGAATGAGCTGGTTAGGTAACAGCTTGGCTGCTGCATTCTGTACTAGCTGCAAGCTCTGTAATTCTTTTGCTGGGTGACCCAGGTAGATGGCATTGCAGTAGTCTATGAACTTCTGAGGGAATCAAGTGCTTGATTCTGGCTATGGTCCACAGATGGAAGAATGAGGATTTGTATGTGGCAGATACCTGATGTATGTGTCAGCCACATACCAGGACAACACAAAGATTCAGCACATGTTCAGTATTTTCAATTCTGAACACCAAAGCATAAATCCAGATGGTTGGTAAAGTCTTGTCCTTTGTTGGTGAGCTTCTATTATGTTTCACAAAGACTGAGTCACAGCCAACTGGCATCATCCACCCCTGGCGCTCAGCTAGACAACCATTTAGGATTGGTATTAGGCTCTCAGTACATGGAGCAAAAAGCAGGTCATCTGCATAGCAGTGGTAGACCAGGCCATGATGTCTGATTATATCACCCAGTTGTAGCATGTATATTGCATAAAGCATAGGAGATAGGATTGACCCTCGAGGAACATTGCATGACAGTGATAATTATACTCCAGAAGATTGAAATGGTTCTGTACTTTGGTAATGTCTAATATGTTCAACAAGAGCGGATTTATTTCTCTCACAGCATGAAAATGGCTTCTCACCTGTGAAATCGCTGATGTTTGGCCTCTCACCTGTGTGACTTCTCTGATGTGTAACAAGATCTGATTTCCGTGCAAAACATTTCTTACACGCAGAACAGGAATACGGCTTCTCACCTGTGTGACTTCTCTGATGTGTAACAAGATTTGATTTCTGTGCAAAACATTTCCTACACTCAGAACAGGAATACGGCTTCTCACCTGTGTGACTTCTCTGATGTGTAACAAGATCTGATTTCTGTGCAAAACATTTCTTACACGCAGAACAGGAATACGGCTTCTCACCTGTGTGACTTCTCTGATGTGTAACAAGATTTGATTTCTGTGCAAAACATTTCCTACACTCAGAACAGGAATACGGCTTCTCACCTGTGTGACTTCTCTGATGTAAAGCAAGATGTGATTTTGTTGCAAAACATTTCCCACACTCAGAACAGGAAAATGGCATCTCACCTGTGTGACTTCTCTGATGTATAACAAGATGTGATTTTGTTGCAAAACATCTCCTACACTCAGAACAGGAATATGGCTTCTCACCTGTGTGACTTCTCTCATGTTCAACAAGAGCTGATTTCTGTGCGAAACATTTCCCACACTCAGAACAGGAATATGGCTTCTCACCTGTGTGAGTTCTCTTATGTGTAACAAGATTTGATATACATGCAAAACATTTCCCACACTCAGAACAGGAATATGGCTTCTCACCTGTGTGAGTTCTCTGATGTGTAACAAGAATTGATTTATATGTAAAACATTTCCCACACTCAGAACATGGAAATGGGTTCTTACCTGCCTTAGCTGGCTGATTGGTAATACGCTTTGTGTTCTGTGTAAAATATTTGGCATCTATAGAACAGGGAAATACTGTATCTACTGTCAGAGCTGTAACAGATGCACCAATATCAGAGTGATCAGGAGAACATTTCCCAGTATCAGAGGAATCAGCTGAAAGAGCTGGATGTATAATTGGGGTAATGGGGTTAGCTCCTGGAGAATCCTGTCTACTGTCGTTATCGGTTATTTCAGAATCCAGGGATAACATTAGATGTCCTTCTGAGATGTTCCTGCTTGTGTGTCCATCTGCTGGAAATAAAATACATTAATATATAAAATGAGTAGACAAGACCCAGGGTGTTCTATAACTGACATTTTTTACCTGAAATCATTGCTTTTATGTTTATTAAAAAACAAAAAAGCTAGGATGCTTAGACTGGAGCTTGATCAACACTGAACGCTCATGTGGGATTACTAGAGGTGACATGGACGCTCATGTGGGATTACTAGAGGTGACATGGACGCTCATGTGGGATTACTAGAGGTGACAAATGCAAAATCATGCACTTGGGTCTCAAAAATCCAAAGGCTAAATATAGTATTAATGGCGCTATACTGGAAACTACTGAGGAGGAAAGGGATCTAGGAGTCACTATTTCAGATGACTTAAAGGCAGGTAAGCAATGTAACAAAGCAATCAGGAAGGCTAGTCAGATGCTTTGCTGCATTGGGAGAGGAATCAGCAGCAGAAAGAAGTAATAATGCCACTGTATAGGTCATTGGTACGGCCTCATCTAGAATACGGTGTTCAATTCTGGAGGCCATATCTTCAAAAGGATATTAATACATTAGAAAGTGTACAAAGAAGGGCAACTAAAATGGTGCATGGCCTACATCACAAAACATACCCAGAAAGACTAAGAAATCTCAATTTGTATAGTTTGGAGCAGAGAAGGGAAAGGGGGGACATGATAGAAACTTTCAAATATATCAAGGGTTTTAA
Source organism: Pseudophryne corroboree (assembly GCF_028390025.1). NCBI lineage: Eukaryota > Metazoa > Chordata > Amphibia > Anura > Myobatrachidae > Pseudophryne > Pseudophryne corroboree. The sequence continues at coordinate 920,457 of NW_026967529.1, forward strand.
CAAAGTCCAGGAGGGAAACATTCTCCAAATGAAGAGAAGCAATAGGACACGGGGATATGCCCTGAGACTGAAGGGGGGGGGGGGGTGTTCAGGGGAAATTTGCGGAAAAATTACTTCACAGAAAGGGTAGTGGACAAGTGGAATAGCCTCCCATCGGAGGTGGTAAAGGCTAAGACAGTAGAGCAATTTAAACATGCATAGGATAGACCTAAGGATATCCTTACAAAGAAATAAGGATCAAATAAGGTTAGAGATAAAAATAATGTAGAAAAAAAAAAAAAAGGGGGGCAGACTAGATGGGCCAAGTGGTTCTTATCTGCCGTCAAATTCTATGTTTCTATGACATGGACGCTCATGTGGGACTACTAGAGGTGACATGGACGCTCATGTGGGATTACTAGAGGTGACATGGACAGTCATGTGCGATTACTAGAGGTGACATGGGCGCTCATGTGGGATGATTAGAGGTGACATGGACGCTCATGTGGGATTACTAGAGGTGACATGAGCGCTCATGTGGGATTACTAGAGGTGACATGAGCGCTCATGTGGGATTACTAGAGGTGACATGAGCGCTCATGTGGGATGATTAGAGGTGACATGGACGCTCATGTTAGATTACTAGAGTTGACATGGGCGCTCGTAGGTTTACTAGAGGTGACATGGACGCTCATGTGGGATTACTAGAGGTGACATGGATGCTCATGTGGGATTACTAGAGGTGACATGGACGCTCATGTGGGATTACTAGAGGTGACATGGACGCTCATGTGGGATTACTAGAGGTGACATGGACGCTCATGTGGGATTACTAGAGGTGACATGAACGCTCATGTGGGATTAATAGAGGTGACATGGACGCTCATGTGGGATTACTAGAGGTGACATGGACGCTCATGTGGGATTACTAGAGGTGACACGGACGCTCATGTGGGATTACTAGAGGTGACACGGGCGCTCATGTGGGATTACTAGAAGTGACACGGACGCTCATGTGAGATTAGTAGAGGTGACACGGACGCTCATGTGAGATTAGTAGAAGTGACACGGACGCTCATGTGAGATTAGTAGAGGTGACACGGACGCTCATGTGAGATTAGTAGAGGTGACACGGATGCTCATGTGGGATTACTAGAGGTGACATGGCCGCTCATGTGGGATTACTAGAGGTGACATGGACGCTCATGTGAGATTAGTAGAGGTGACACGGACGCTCATGTGAGATTAGTAGAGGTGACACGGACGCTCATGTGGGATTACTAGAGGTGACATGGCCGCTCATGTGGGATTTCTAGAGGTGACACGGATGCTCATGTGGGATTACTAGAGGTGACATGAACGCTCATGTGGGATTACTAGAGGTGACATGGACGCTCATGTGGGATTACTAGAGGTGACATGGACGCTCATGTGGGATTACTAGAGGTGACATGGACGCTCACGTGGGATTACTAGAGGTGACATGGACGCTCATGTGGGATTACTAGAGGTGACATGGACGCTCATGTGGGATTACTAGAGGTGACATGGACGCTCATGTGGGATTACTAGAGGTGACATGGACGCTCATGTGGGATTACTAGAGGTTACATGGACGCTCATGTGGGATTACTAGAGGTGACATGGACGCTCATGTGGGATTACTAGAGGTGACATGGACGCTCATGTGGGATTACTAGAGGTGACATGGGCGCTCATATGGGATTACTAGAGGTGACATGGATGCTCATATGGGATTACTACAGGTGACATGGGCTTTGCAATAATAAAACAGCAAAGATGAGAAAGTGCTGTCCTGTTTGCTCACTAATAATAGGATTTTAATATACCTACCAGTAAATCTTTTATTCGCAGTCCGTAGAGGATGTTGGGGATGCATCAAAGACCGTGGGGTATAGACGGGTCCTGTGGAGCCTTGGGCACTATAAAATTTGAATAGTGTGGGTTGGCTCCTCCCTCTATGCCACTCCTCCAGACCTCAGCTTAGGAACTGTGCCTGAGGAGATGGACAACCTCGAGAGAGGATACTACAAAATTGTGTGGTGAGATTTCACCAAATCACACTGAATTTATAACATGCAACCACATGTAACTCAATGAAAACATGTCAGTATACATGACCAATGAGTGGCAACAAATGCTGCCATTACTGAACAAGTAACAACCGTGCAGGAAAACATCAGCACTGGGCGGGCGCCCAACATCCTCTACGGACTACGAGAAAAGGATTTACCGGTAGGTATATTAAAATCCTATTTTCTCTTATGTCCTAGAGGACGTTGGGGATGCATCAAAGGCCAAGGGGCCTATACCAAAGCTCCCACTAGGGGAGGGAAAGTGCTGATGTACCCTGCAAACTAATTGACTCAACTGGAGGTCATCAGAGGCCAAAGTATCAAACTTGTAGAACTTAGCAAATGCGTTTGATCCTGACCATGCAACTGCTCAGCAAATTTGAAGTGCCGAGACACCTCGGGCAAATGTCCAGGAAGAGCCCACTATACGAGTAGAGTGATGCTTTACCGATTTAGGTTCCGGCAAACCTGCCGCAGAAAACATGCTGAATAGTACATTCGATCCAGCGAGAAATAGTCTGCTTAGAAGCAGCACACCCAATTTTAATCGGGATCATGAAGTACAAACAATGCTTCCGACTTTATAAAAGAGGAGCAGTCCTCTTCACGTATACCTTCAAAGCCCGGACCACGTCCAAGGACTTACTGAAGTAGAAATGTCAGTAGCCACTGACACCACAACAGGTTGGTTGATATGAGAAACCGACACAACCCTTGGAAGGAATTGTTGACGCATCCTTAGCGCAACTCAAAGCTCATGAAAAAACAAAGAGGGCTCTTGTGAGATAAGGCCCCACATTCTAACACCCTCCTTGCGGATGCCAATGCTAACAAAGTGATCAGCTTTCATGTAAGAAACTGAAATTCTGCCTCTCATAAAGGTTCAATGAATCTGAATGCAGGACTTGTAACATAACAGCAACATCCTATGGCTCCGTAGGAGGCACAAAAAAAAAAGAGGCTGTATACGTAGAACCCTTTTCAAGAAAGTCTGCACCACAGGAAACGCAGCCAATGGTTTCCGGAACAAAAAACAAACAAGGCCGAAAACTGGACCTTGAGCAAGCCTAATCGTTGGCACACAACCACACGGGACTGTAGAAATAGAAGGAAAAGACCTAAGTGGAACCCCACCAAAGGAAGTTTCTTGGACGTACACCAAGACATCTTTCCTCCAATAACCATGGTAAAGTCTTGACGTGACTCCACCCCCTGCCTGAATAGCATAGGGATGACTTTGCTCGGAATACCATTCCGAGCTAATATCAGGCGCACAACTTCCATATCATCAAACTGATATGCGGTAAGTGTTTATTAAGAACTGGCCCCTGCAGACGCAGGTCCTTTTGATGATGCGGAAGCCTTCGGACCTTAGGAAGTAACCTGAGAGCCTGAAAACAAGCTCTCCTTGGCCGTCCCAGGGCAATGAGGGACGCCAGATTTTATGTTCCATTAAGTGTAACTGGAGGGAACACCTCCACTGACTAAACGCCCCTGGAACCAACAGAGGGCTGACTGCCACTGAATGTGGGTTTGTTCTGGAACCCAGTGTTCAAAACTTTATTTTGAGATAAAACATTTGTTCCACCCTACAGAGGAACGTCCCAAATGTTTTAGTTTTTTGACGTAAACTATGTCAGTCCGACCTTCGTTACAGAATGTTTGTGTGAAGAAGTCAGACAAGTCGTGGAAGTTCTCCCCTTGCGCGAATGTCTGTCAAACTTTCTCCTGAGAGAGGAGGATCCAGGTCAGACTTCTGAACCTGCGTTCCTCGAGTAGATGGAACCATTTTACCCCTTTTCAGGGAATGAAATCTAGGTGGAAGCTCAACGGCGTACTCGCTGTTACATCCTAAGATGTGCTCTGAACACTTGTCCTAGAGATTTCGCTAGAAGAACTCGTTCTGGAATCGTTAAATTACGCCACAGCAGTGCTGTGAGATATTATGGGATTAGGGAAGATGTGAATATCTGGACATGGACCCTCTGCAACTACGAGAGGCCTAAGAACCTCCGGAACTGATCTAACAGTGCAGCACTGCCAATCATATATAGGTACGAAGCAGAGGTCAAGTTGGAAGCGCGCCTAGCCCCGCCAGTCATAGAGACTGCCTTTCCAAATGGAAATCAGAGATTTAGTTTCCAAATTTATTTTGATAATTCCGCCAGGTGGGAGCCAGTTAAATCATTGACTTGCGACCGTAGGTAATGCATACCCGCAGCGGATCCCTGTCTACCACCTGAGTGGACTTCCAGGGGGAAGCGTCATGCGAAAATAGTAGGTGGAACAGATGTCATATTCTGTTCCTGCCCCTCCTTTCCTGAAAAAAAAGGGGGGGACCTCGGGACCTTACCGTTATCCCGCCCCTAGGGTCAAGAAAAGAGCATCCCTACCAATCGAACATTTATATACATATATAAAATTCTAACAGAGGTCCTGCATACTTTCCAATAGTACTGGAAACCCATGCACCCACAATAGGTGGCCTGAAGACAGTTTTACTGGCCGAGTATATAAATGGGAGTGTAGGCTCAAGTATGCGGCCAGCCTGTTCTTTCAGTGATTCTGAACCGGGGACGAGTCAGGTAATAGTAATCTGATAATCTGGACACAGCGGTGTGCACCACAGGAGAAATCTCCCAATATGTCTTATCCTTTTCAGGACACGGCTAAGCCGTGAAAATACCCTTAAGAATCAGGACTTATGTGCCTGGGATTTTCCAGGTGTGTTCAAACATATCATCAGAAATAGGGGATGTTATCACAGGCTTCGTATTTATAGTAAAATAATCTCTTATCTCCTGTACAGGAGTGTAACAGCGATTTCTAACTCTTCCCCGAAGTTTGCATCATAGTTTGAATACACTTTGCTAGGATAGCATTCTGTCTACTGATCCCCTCTCACGTCCCCGTGTCGACATCTGACGACTTGCATTATACGTGTAACAGCACGCTTCGAGGGACATGAAGGGTCTGAAGAAGTTTTCAGATTGTATAAATATATCATTCAACTGAGAAATTATAAACTTAACTTCTCTAAATCCTCATCATGGGGACCAGGAGACATGACACCATCCTGTCTTACTGACATGAGGCAATAGCTGAATTACATTCTGCATTGACTGACGTATAGATATATATTTTCCTTATAGACATGATATACTGTAATGTTACACATACACAGATACACAGTTTGTATACTGATTTATCAGATTAATAGGACAGGAATTCATACAGTCCACATCCTCTGATATACTCTTTAGACTGATAATGTGAACTTTCACCCTCATACCCAGACGGTCTGCAACATTTACCTCAGAGAATAATCAGATCAATACAGAAGTATGAACCAGCCACATACCAGCGCTACTAGAAACTTTTTTTATAACCTTCTACTGAATTAATACATTAACATCATCCCAAAATACATCCCCCTGTACTTATAACACCCTGTTACCAGTGAGTTATGAGCAGCGGTGCAAGTATGCGGGTACGGGCAGGAACGGCGTACCCTTAAGAATTTAGCCGTGGGTATGCCGTACCCACACCGACGGGCCGCCGCTCCTCTTCCCTCCCTGCCTCTGCTGCTCCCCGCACCACCGCTGATGTGAGGGGAGGAGAGTGCAGCCTGCGCCTCTCCTTCCCCGTAGTCTCCGGCGGGTACAGGTGCCTTTGTTCAAGTCAGCACTGCCCGTGAGCCAATCAGAGCTCGCGGGACCGATCCTCCCGAAGAAGTAAGGGCCATGGATCTTCCAACAGAAGATCCAGCAGATACGCATACCAACCCCTCCTTGGTCTGTCCCGAGCAATGAGGATTGCCAGAACCTTTGTTCTTCTTACAAGTTGAAGAACTCTTGGAATCAGAGGAAGTGGGGGGGAACACATACACTGACGTGAACACCCACGGTGTTACCAGTGTGTCCACTGCCAATGCCTGCGGGTCTCTCGACCTGGAACAGTACCTCCACAGCTTCTTGTTGAGATGGGAGGCCATCATGTCTATGTGAGGTACCGCCACCAATCAGGTTACCTCATCGAACACCTCAAAGTGGAGGCCCCTCTCTCCTGGATAGAGATGGTGTCTGCTGAGGAAGTCTGCTTCCCAGTTGTCTACTCCCGGAATAAAGATTGCAGACATCGCCACTGCGTGCCTTTCTGCCCAGAGGAGGATTCTTGACACCTCTGACATTGCAGCCCTGCTCTTTGTTCCACATTGTTGGTTTATGTAGGCCACTGTTGTCACATTGTCCAACTGCACCTGAACAGCTCGATCCTGTAAGTGGTGTGCTGCTTGAAGAAGGCCATTGTACACGGCCCTTAGCTCCAGGATGTTTATTGGGAGAAGAGATTCTTGATACGAACACCTTCCTTGGAAGGTTTCTCCCTGAGCGACCGCTCCCCAACCTCTTAGACTTGCATCCGTGGTTAGAAAAATCCAGTCCTGAACCCCGAACGTTCGGCCTTCCAGAAGGTGTGGTAGTTGTAGCCACCAGAGGAGCAAAATCCTGGCTCATGGTGACAGACGTATCCTCTGGTGCATATGTAGGTGAAATCCCGACCACTGGTCCAAGAGATCCATCTGAAAGGATCGAGCATGAAACCTTCCATGCTGCAGAGAAGCAGGCTTCAAGACATCCCGGACCATTGTTTGAATCACCAATGCTTTCTCCACCGGTAGAAACACCCTCTGCACCTCCGTGTCGAGGATCATTCCCAGGAAAGACAGGCTCCTTGTTGGCTCCAGGTGAGACTTTGGAAGTTTCAGTATCCAACCGTGCTCCTTGAGCAGAGTGTCGTGAGAACAATGGATCTTAATAACTTCTCCCTGGATGAAACCTTGATCAGGAGATCGTCCAGATATGGAATTATGTTCACCCCCTGCTTGCTGAGGAGAACCATCATCTCTGCCATCACCTTGGTGAAGACCCTCGGTTGAAACAGATAGTGATCGTTTAACAGTGCAAACCTGAGATAAGCCTGATGCGGCGACCAAATGGGAATGTGGAGGTATGCATCCTTGATGTCCAGGGACACCAGGAATTCCCCCTCCGTCAGTCCTGAGATGACAGCTCTCAGAGACTCCATCTTGAACTTGAACTCTCTGAGATAAAGGGTCAAAGACTTTAAACATAGAATTTGTCGGCAGATAAGAACCACTTGGCCCATCAGTCTGTCCCATTTTGTATTACATTATTTTTATCTCTAACCTTATTTGATCCTTATTTCTTTGTAAGTATATCCTTATGTCTATACCATGCATGTTTAAATTGCTCTACTGTCTTAGCCTCTACCACCTCTGATAGGAGGCTATTCCAATTGTCCACTACCCTTTCTGTGAAGTAATTTTTCCGCAAATTTCCCCTGAACCTCCCCCCCTCCAGTCTCAGTGCATGTCCTCGTGTCCTATTGCTTCTCTTCATTTGGAGAATGTTTCCCTCCTGGACTTTGTTAAAACCCTTCATATATTTGAAAGTTTCTATCATGTCCCCCCTTTCCCTTCTCTGCTCCAAACTATACATATATATAATACATATATTTAACCTTTAAATGTTCCCTGAAAACTCACCTCTTCAAACAAGCCTATCAAATTCCAAACCTACCCACATAACCTTCAGTGCTTCCCTATCTAATTAAATCCTCTCTGTACAGTACACATAACATCACATATCTTGTCTTTCTTTACTCTCACACCCTCCTGACACTTGGCCAACATCGCTGGGTGATCCTATCGTACAACCAATTAAGAACCTAGCAATCTGGTGGACCATTATGCAATAGGTAGCATCTATCCTTGTGTATCAATGCCTATTTCTCCATAGATTGTAAGTTTGCGAGCAGGGCCTTCCTATCTCTATGTCTGTCTGTTTTTACCCAGTTTTGTTCTCTTACTGTTGTTCTAATTGTAAATCGCAACGGAATATGCTGCGCCATATAAGAAACTGCTAATTAATAAAATAATAGTTTCCTACTGTATTGTCTTACTGACCTATTGGTGGTCATTCCGAGTTGTTTGCTCACTGCCGTTTTTAGCAAAATAGCGATCAGGCTAAAAATGGGTGAATCTGCCATGCGTATGAGCCGCAGGGCGCACGCGCTAAGTATTTTCACACGAAACTATGCAATTTTTCACAGGTCCGAGCAACGCTTTTCAGTCGCTCTGCTGATCGGTGAGTGATTGACAGGAAGTGGGTGTTTCCGGGCGGAAACTGAGCGTTTTCCGGGAGTGTGCAAAAATGCCTGAGTGGCTGGAGAAACGGGGGAGTGGCTAACCGGACGCTGGGTGTGTTTGTGATGTCAAACCAGCAACTAAACGGACTGAGGTGATCGCAATCTAGGAGTAGGTCTGGAGCTACTCAGAAACTGCAAGGAAATACTTAATAGCAGAACTGCCAATCTTTCGTTCGCAATTCTGCTAAGCTAAGATACACTCCCAGAGGGCGGCGGCCTAGCGTGTGCAATGCTGCTAAAAGCAGCTAGCGAGCGAACAACTCGGAATGAGGGCACTAGTTTCTTACTGCATTGTCTTACTGACCTATAGTTTCCTTCTGTATTGTCTTACTGACCTATAGTTTCTTCTGTATTGTCTTACTGACCCATAGTTTCTTAATGTATTGTCTTACTGACCTATAGTTTCTTACTGTATTGTCTTACTGATGTATAGTGGCTTACTGTAGTCTTACTGACCTATAATTTCCTTCTGTATTGTCTTACTAACGTATCGCAGCTTACTGTAGTCTTACTGACCTATAGTTTCCTTCTGTATTGTCTGGCTGACCTATAGTTCCTTACTGTATTGTCTTACTGACGTATCGTGGCTTACTGTAGTCTTACTGACCTATATTTTCCTTATTTATTGTCTTGCTGACGTATCGTGGCTTACTGTATTGTCTTACTGACCTATAGTTTCCTTCTGTATTGTCTTACTGACCTAGTTTCCTTCTGTAATGTCTTACTGACCTATAGTTTCTTCTGAATTGTCTTACTGACCTATAGTTTCCTATATACATAGTTTTCCTGTCTATGGTGGTCATTCCGAGTTGTTCGCTCGCAAGGCGATTTTAGCAGTATTGCACACGCTAAGCCGCCGCCTACTGGGAGTGAATCTTAGCATAGTAAAAATGCGAACGATGTATTCGCAATATTGCGATTACACACCTCGTAGCAGTTTCTGAGTAGCTTCAGTCTTACTCAGCATCTGCGATCAGTTCAGTGCTTGTCGTTCCTGGTTTGACGTCACAAACACACCCAGCGTTCGCCCAGACACTCCCCGTTTCTCCAGCCACTCCCGCGTTTTTTCCGTAAACGGTAGCGTTTTTTCCCACACGCCCATAAAACGGCCTGTTTCCGCCCAGTAACACCCATTTCCTGTCAATCACACTACGATCGCCGGAGCGAAGAAAAAGCCGTGAGTAAAATACTTTCTTCATAGCAAAATTACTTGGCGCAGTCGCAGTGCGGATATTGCGCATGCGCACTAAGCAGAAAATCGCTGCGATGCGAAGAAATTTACCGAGCGAACGACTCGGAATGAGGGCCCATGTATGGTAGGTAAGTTAACAAGAGTGCTCCCAAAAAAGAGGATTTTGGTACTTACCGATAAATCCATTTCTCTGAATCCCCTAGGGGACACTGGAGTCTTATACAGTAGGGGTGTGAAGCTTGCAACCGGAGGTGTGGCACAATCTAAAAATGATCATTGTCTGCACAGACGGCTCCTCCCCCTTCACATCCCTCATCCCTCAGTTTGGAAAATTTGACCAAGAGAACAGGACATGATACTATAGCACATGGCGAGGAACCGACCCGCACAACATATCAAACAGCATCCAAGAAACTCTTAACAGAAAAACTAACGTTGTTTGCACAAACTGTTTGAACAAGAACCTTGAACACAGCAGGTTGACAGCACCGAGGTGGGCGTCCAGTGTCCCCATGAGGATTCAGAGAAATGGATTTATTGGTAAGTACCAAAATCCTCTTTTCTCTTTCATCCACTAGAGGACACTGGAGTCCTACACAGTAGGGGACGTCCTAAAGTTATCCCCCAGGGAGGGAGTGCTGTCGGTGGCCTGCAAAACTAAAACGTCCAAACTTAGAGTCTCCGGACGCGAAGTTATCAACCTTGTAAAATTTTGCGAACGTGTGGGCTGAGGACCACATCACCGCTCTGCAAAGTTGAGTAGTGGAAACACCTCTGGCAGCTGCCCATGACGCACCCACTGATCTGGTGGTATGAGCACCCATCTGAACCGGAAACTGTTTGTCACAGGAAATGTAAGCTTGCCAAATGGCAAGTCGAATCCATCTAGACAAAGGTTGCTTAGATGCTGACCAGCCCTTTTTAAGAACAAACAATGGTCCAACTTTCTAAAGGACGACGTAACTTGTACATATACACGTAAAGCTCAGACAACATCCAAGGACACTTCCCCATCTGTGAGACCCTGAAAAGATGGGACCACAATTGGCTGGTTTACATGAAACCCCGAAACCAACCTTAGGAAGGAAACCTGCTCTTGTACGGAGTTCTACCCTATCCTCATGAAACATTCAAAGGACTCTTACACGATAAGGCTCCCAACTCAGAAACTCACCTGGCTGAAACCAAGGCAAGCAATAATGTAACTTTCCAAAAGAGATATTTCAGGTCTGTTCTTGCTAACGGCTCAAAAGTTGGAGATCTCAAAAATTCCAACACCAAATTTAAGTCCTATGGCGCAGTGGTAGGATAAAAAGGGGGTTGTATCCTCAGAACCCCCTGTAAAAAGGTTTGAACCTCTGACAAGAGTGCTAACCGCTTGTTGAAATAGGATGGAGAGAGCCGAAATTTGAACCTTCAGAGAGCCCAGCCTCAGTCCTACATCTAGACCGGCCTGAAGGAAGAGTAGAAGTCTGGATAAGTGGAAGTTCATCGAATTCCAACCACGTTCTTGACGCCAGTCCATGCACTTCTTGTAAATCCTGTAGTAGTGCATGGCTGTGACCGGCTTCCTAGCGGCAAACATCGTAGGAATGGCCGTTCTTGGTATCCCTCTGTTTCTTAAGATCCGGGTTTCAATAGTGACGCCGTTAAATGTAGCTGGGTGTTGGAACAGTCCCTGAGATAGCAGGTCCTCCCTCTGAGGTAACCATCAAGGATCTTCCACTAGTAACCCTCGCAGGTCTGAATACCAACTCCTGTGGGGCCAATCTGGTGCAATTAGAATTGACCACACTCGTTCTCATTTCAACCATTTCAGAACCCTGGGTATGAGTGGGAAAGGTGGAAAAATGTAAACCCTCCTGTTAATGCGTCCACTCCTTCTGCTGCTGGAACTTTTGCCTGGACACATATCTGGGCAGCTGATGGTTTTGCCGAGACGCCATTAGATCGACTTGAGGTAGACCCCATCTCCTCACCACCATGTCAAAAATCCGTGGATGTAGGCACTACTCTCCCGGATGCATGTCCTGGCGGCTGAGATAATCTGCTTCCCAGTTTTCCACACCTGGAATGAACACTGCCGAGAGGATGAGGTTTCGCCTTTCTGCCCACAACAAGATCTTTGTGGCTTCCTTTAACGCCATCCTGTTCTTTGTTCCTCCTTGATGGTTTATGTAAGCCGTCATTGTGACATTGTCCGACTGTATCTTTAAGTGTTGACCCATGACTAGGTCTGCGGCTAAGAGAAGCGCATTGTAAACTGCTCTCAGTTCAAGAATGTTTATGGGTAGGCTGCTCTCCTGTAACGTCCATCCTTTATGTCCATGGATACCATGACCCCTCCATGTTCTAAACCCACAATAACTGACTGGATTTATTCCATCTTGAATCTGCAAACCGTTAGGAATTTGTTCCACTAGGACGGCACCCCAACCTCTGAGACTGGCGTCCGTTGTCAGAATCCTCCAATCCCAAATGCCGAATCTCTTGCCTGCTGCGAGATTCTTGTGCAACGACCACCAAATCAAGAAGGTTCGTATGCGTGGTGGGTGCTGGATTCTTCGATGTAGAAGCCAGTGCGAACCTGCTCCCTGAGCAATGAGTTTAATCTGGAATCGTCAGGAATAAAGTCCTCCGCACCGGAGAGCTGCGAATGACGCCACCCTCTTCTCGAGAAGTAGCACACAGAGGTGTAGAGAAACCATCTGTGTCCTTAGTACCTGAGCCACTAACCTCTGTGGGTCCTGGATCTAGTTCTCTGGTAGGAATACTCTTAATTGTATCGTGTCCAAGATGAGACCGAGGAATTGAATCCGTGGAGTTGGCATGAGGTTGGATTTCTGGAAGTTCACAATCCACCCATGTTGAATGAGAAATTGATGAGATGTCTGAGCATCCTTTTTCAGCTGTTTCTGAGATGAGGCCTTGATCAGTAGATCGTCCAGATAAGGTATGATCGTGACCCCTGTCTCAATCCTGTCACCACTATTGCTATGATCTTTATAAAGATTCTTGGAGCCGATGATAGACTGAATGGCAGGGCCCTGATTCGGTAGTGATCCCACACCGGTGCAAATCTTAAGTAAGCTTGGTGAGGGGTCCAAATCGGGATATGAAGGTATTTTGCACTACCAAAAGTTTTGAATAAAATCCCGTTCCTCATTGAGGATCTGGGACTGGCGACTTAACCCTTTGTATGCAGGAGTCTTTGAAGTTGCCTCCTGTAACGCTCCTGCTCGCAATGGGCACCTAGGACCTCGCGCTGCAAATAAACGGACTGTGTGGACGCTCTTGTAACTATCCTGTAACCCTGGGAAATATCTGGTTGACCCAGACATCTGGTGATGTTTTGGCCCAGGCGTCCCGAAAACCTTCCAACTCTGCGCCCCCCAAGGGGGACCCCAGGTGAGCAGGGAAACCATCATGCCATGGGTCTGTTCTGCTTTTCTGGTGTTGACTATGAACGACCTCTACCTCTGGTTCCACGAGTCTGTTGCTCCAAAACCTCTTCTGGCTCGGTACGACAGCGATCAAATGAATTTAAACACTGGTCCCGAGCAACCTCCTCTAACGTGTGATGTGGTGCTCGAGTAAGAAGTAGGTAGAAAGGTAGATGTCACTGCAGTTGCCTGCGAAATCCACTTGTCTAACTCATCAAACATCATCTAACCCCCAAATGGAATAGCCTCTACTCTCTTTAAAAGAAAGGGAGCGGCGGAGGAGCTGCGCTGCTAGCCTACCAGGGCTTAAGTTACTAGGCAGCAGCGTATGAGAAGCCCTCGTACTAGCACCGACGGCGGTAGGAAGCGTGCAGGGGATATAGCCCGGGTCTCTGTGAGTGCAGGGGAAGCTGCGGCTGCTAGCAGCGAGAGATATGTCGTTTCAGCGAGAGGGGACGCTCTTTTCAAGTGCCACGCTGTGTGTTTAAGAGGCGGCGGTATACGCTGCCGCTGACAGCCGCGCTGTGTCTCCCTCAGCCCTCTGTCTGTAGAGGAAGGAAGGGCGGGCGGGGGAGCAGACATGAAGCGGGAGTATATAGCTGGCCAGAGAGTGTTTTAGACCGTTTGTTCTGTCACAGCGCCAGCGGAAGGAGGGGGGCGGCGGGGAAGCTGCGCTGCTGAGTCCCAGGGCTTAGAGACAGAAGGTAGCAGCGTTGTGTGCGGTCCGCGGGAGGAAGTCTGTCAAACTGCCTCCTGGATCCATGAAGAAGCTATGGTTACCGTGAGTGTAACTGTAACTAGGGCCCCTTCACAACCAGTACTCACTGCTGACTCTGTGCTCCGGATTTTCTGAGAAGAGATGCAGATCCCCTTTAGTAGGGATCATTGTCTCTCTATTCTTAAGACTTTCGTCCCCCTTTACATTAGGGTAACTCAGTCTCAATATTGAAATGGAGCAGGAGCTCCCTTCTTGTGCTGGTACCTCCTTGGAACATTTTTCAAATTGAGGGATGTGAAGGGGGAGGAGCCGAATGTGGAGACAATGCTAATTTTTAGATTGTGCCACACCTCCGGTTGCAAGCTTCACACCCCTACTGTATAAGACTCCAGTGTCCCCTAATGGATGAAAGAGAAAGGAGGTTTTACCTCTTTCTTTCCCGACCGCTCTTCTATGCAGAAGGGATATATCTGCTGTTTATTGAGAGATGCTCCCTGTAAGGAATATAGAAATTTTCCACTTGTAGCTGATCTTGCAAAAGACCCCCACCCAATTTGTATCAGTTAAATTAAAGTCTCCCATGATTATGACTTCTCCCTTTAAAGCCATTTTAGTGATGTCCAACAATAGATTCCTGTCCAAATCCTGCCCCTGGCCAGGTGGTCTACAGATCACCCCAATGCTAATAATGTCCTTCTCTCTGGTTTCTGTGGGGAGCCAAAGGTCTACTACATACAAGGAGTTATTTAATACCTGCATCATCTAACAAAATGAAGGTTATTTAATAAAAGGTTGCTAAACTGAGAAATTTAGATCCCATACAAATTAGACGCTCCAGAAAAAACACACTACTACTTATATATGATCCCTAAAAATAAACTTCTGCTTGTTACTTTTAATAACACTTTAGTGATGTGTGTAATAACGCTCTTCATGTGATGTTTGTCACGGATAGCCTTGTGTTATAAACACCCAACTGAGAACAGGGCTGATGGTGGAAGAGGGTGTAGGATAAGAGATTGCTGTAGTGACTGAGCAATGAGAATATGTTACTTCTGTAATAAGTGTTTATTACTCACCTGTGCTGATATCTGTAGGGATCTCCTCCTCCTTACACTGCTGATCACCCTTCACATACATCTCTTCTTCTCCCTCTATATCTTCTGCCTTCATATCAGTCACATACGTCTCTTCTTCTCCCTCTGTATCTTCTGCCTTTATATCAGTCACATACGTCTCTTCTTCTCCCTCTGTATCTTCTGCCTTTATATCAGTCACATACGTCTCTTCTTCTCCCTCTATATCTTCTGCCTTTATATCAGTCATATACGTCTCTTCTTCTCCCTCTATATCTTCTGCCTTTATATCAGTCACATACGTCTCTTCTTCTCCCTCTATATCTTCTGCCTTTATATCAGTCACATACGTCTCTTCTTCTCCCTCTATATCTTCTGCCTTCATATCAGTCATATACGTCTCATCTTCTCTCCTTATATCTTCTGCCTTTATACGAGAAAGACGTTCTATCTAAATAACCCAAAAAATACAATGGCATTTGCATACTGTTTGGTTAAACTGAGGTGAAACAGTATAATATCAGTGTATAAAACACACAGCTCCTCTACAGATCATATAGTGACAGTCACTTTGGTATATTGGGGAGACCCTAAATCCCACCTACCTGATCCTCCTGTGGGATCCTGTGATTCTCCTCTGTACAATCCTGGGAATGCAGAGGACGGGGACATCTCTCTGGGGTATCTCTGTTACTGGGTCCATCTGTAGGAGACACACAGTGACTGAGTACAGTGTATATATGTGATTATCAGATGATGTGTGTATATAGGGGACCCCATACCTGCTCTCCCCTGTACAATACATGACAGTCTCCTCTTACCCAGTGATGTGAGGGGCCGGTGATTCTCCATCATCACGTCCTTGTACAGACCCCTGTGTTCCTCTATATACTCCACCTCCTGCATGGAGACATAGACAGTGACATCCTGACACCTTATAGGAACCTGACACACACAATGATACAGTCATCACCCAGACACATCCCCTGGTGTTACTGTATAATGTCCCATTCCCAGCAGTCACCTCTCCAGTCATCACCCAGACACATCCCCTGGTGTTACTGTATAATGTCCCATTCCCAGCAGTCACCTCTCCAGTCATCACCCAGACACATCCCCCGGTGTTACTGTATAATGCCTCATTCCCAGCAGTCACCTCTCCAGTCATCACCCAGACACATACCCCAGTGTTACTGTATAATGCCCCATTCCCAGCAGTCACCTCTCCAGTCATCACCCAGACACATCCCCTGGTGTTACTGTATAATGTCCCATTCCCGGCAGTCACCTCTCCGGTCATCACCAGACACATCCCCTGGTGTTACTGTATAATGTCCCATTCCCAGCAGTCACCTCTCCAGTCATCACCCAGACACATCCCCCGGTGTTACTGTATAATGCCTCATTCCCAGCAGTCACCTCTCCAGTCATCACCCAGACACATACCCCGGTGTTACTGTATAATATCCCATTCCCAGCAGTCACCTCTCCAGTCATCACCCAGACACGTCCCCCAGTGTTACTGTATAATGCCCAATTCCCAGCAGTCACCTCTCCAGTCATCACCCAGACACATCCCCTGGTGTTACTGTATAATGTCCCATTCCCAGCAGTCACCTCTCCAGTCATCACCCAGACACATCCCCTGGTGTTACTGTATAATGTCCCATTCCCGGCAGTCACCTCTCCGGTCATCACCCAGACACATCCCCTGGTGTTACTGTATAATGTCCCATTCCCAGCAGTCACCTCTCCAGTCATCACCCAGACACATCCCCTGGTGTTACTGTATAATGTCCCATTCCCAGCAGTCATACCTCCAGTCACCACCCAGACACGTCCCCCAGTGTTACTGTATAATGCCCAATTCCCAGCAGTCACCTCTCCAGTCATCACCCAGACACATCCCCTGGTGTTACTGTATAATGTCCCATTCCCAGCAGTCATACCTCCAGTCATCACCCAGACTCGTCCCCTGGTGTTACTATATAATGTCCCATTCCCAGCAGTCACCTCTCCAGTCATCACCCAGACACGTCCCCTGGTGTTACTATGTAATGTCCCATTCACAGCAGTCACCTCTCCAGTCATCACCCAGACACATCCCCCGGTGTTACTGTATAATGCCTCATTCCCAGCAGTCACCTCTCCAGTCATCACCCAGACACATCCCCTGGTGTTACTGTATAATGTCCCATTCCCAGCAGTCATACCTCCAGTCACCACCCAGACACGTCCCCCAGTGTTACTGTATAATGCCCAATTCCCAGCAGTCACCTCTCCAGTCATCACCCAGACACATCCCCTGGTGTTACTGTATAATGTCCCATTCCCAGCAGTCATACCTCCAGTCATCACCCAGACACGTCCCCTGGTGTTACTATATAATGTCCCATTCCCAGCAGTCACCTCTCCAGTCATCACCCAGACACGTCCCCTGGTGTTACTATATAATGTCCCATTCACAGCAGTCACCTCTCCAGTCATTACCCAGACACATCCCCTGGTGTTACTGTATAATGTCCCATTCCCATGAGTCACCTCTCCAGTCAGCAGCTGAATGATCTTGTTAGGGAGTTCCAGGATATTCTGGTCAATGTGTCTCATGGGTCAGTGAGTGAGGTGGAGGCACCGTGATGGGGCTCTGGGTCCTGCGCAGTCCTCCTGACACACGGGGATGGCTGCTCGGTGTCTCACACTCACCGGATGTCTTCTTCACTACTGCGTAACCCTGCGAAATGGGGGAGACATCACTGTAAATACTCACAGATCTTCTCATCTCCCCAGTCATGTCCCTGTATTATTAATAGATATGTGATGTCACTGTGACGCTCCCAGTTCCCCTCACCTCCCCAGTCATATACCTGTATTATTACTATAGATATAAGTGATTTCACTGTGACGCTCACAGATCCACTCACCTCTCCTGTCCCATTCCCAGCAGTCATACCTCCAGTCACCACCCAGACACGTCCCCCAGTGTTACTGTATAATGCCCAATTCCCAGCAGTCACCTCTCCAGTCATCACCCAGACACATCCCCTGGTGTTACTGTATAATGTCCCATTCCCAGCAGTCATACCTCCAGTCATCACCCAGACACGTCCCCTGGTGTTACTATATAATGTCCCATTCCCAGCAGTCACCTCTCCAGTCATCACCCAGACACGTCCCCTGGTGTTACTATATAATGTCCCATTCACAGCAGTCACCTCTCCAGTCATTACCCAGACACATCCCCTGGTGTTACTGTATAATGTCCCATTCCCATGAGTCACCTCTCCAGTCAGCAGCTGAATGATCTTGTTAGGGAGTTCCAGGATATTCTGGTCAATGTGTCTCATGGGTCAGTGAGTGAGGTGGAGGCACCGTGATGGGGCTCTGGGTCCTGCGCAGTCCTCCTGACACACGGGGATGGCTGCTCGGTGTCTCACACTCACCGGATATCTTCTTCACTACTGCGTAACCCTGCGAAATGGGGGAGACATCACTGTAAATACTCACAGATCTTCTCATCTCCCCAGTCATGTCCCTGTATTATTAATAGATATGTGATGTCACTGTGACGCTCCCAGTTCCCCTCACCTCCCCAGTCATATACCTGTATTATTACTATAGATATAAGTGATTTCACTGTGACGCTCCCAGATCCACTCACCTCTCCAGTCATGTCCCTGTATTATTACTATAGATATAACTGATGTCACAGTGACGCTCCCAGATCCCCTCACCTCCCCAGTCATGTCCCTGTATTATTACTATAGATATAACTGATGTCACAGTGACACTCCCAGATCCCCTCACCTCCCCAGTCATGTCCCTGTATTATTACTATTGTGCCAATAGACACACTCATCCCAACCCACACAGTGCACCTGTCCTGTAACGGGCACACTTACCTCTGCATTATGGTTATCTTCTTTTTACTCAATGTACCTACCAGACATACACACCAGGGACGTGCGGTGAGGTACATTTATCAGGAGGCACTGGCTAGTACCAGAGCCAGATTTACACACAATATATGAGCCCAAGGATTACACACAGGAGCAGAGGTATACACACGTGGGTATTGGACACAGGTGCAGAGGTATACACACGTGGGCATTGGACACAGGTGCAGAGGTATACACACGTGGGCATTGGACACAGGTGCAGAGGTATACACACGTGGGCATTGGACACAGGTGCAGAGGTATACACACGTGGGCATTGGACACAGGTGCAGAGGTATACACACGTGGGCATTGGACACAGGTGCAGAGGTATACACACGTGGGCATTGGACACAGGTGCAGAGGTATACACACGTGGGCATTGGACACAGGTGCAGAGGTATACACACGTGGGCATTGGACACAGGTGCAGAGGTATACACACGTGGGCATTGGACACAGGTGCAGAGGTATACACACGTGGGCATTATACACAGGTGCAGAGGTATACACACGTGAACATTATACACAGGTGCAGAGGTATACACACGTGGGCATTATACACAGGTGCAGAGGTATACACACGTGGGCATTATACACAGGTGCAGCGGTATACACACGTGGGCTATATACACAGGTGCAGAGGTATACACACGTGGGCATTATACACAGGTGGAGAGGTATACACACGTGGGCATTATACACAGGTGCAGAGGTATACACACGTGGGCATTATACACAGGTGGAGAGGTATACACACGTGGGCATTATACACAGGTGGAGAGGTATACACACGTGGGCATTATACACAGGTGCAGAGGTATACACACGTGGGCATTGTACACAGGTGCAGAGGTATACACACGTGGGCATTGTACACAGGTGCAGAGGTATACACACATGGGCATTGTACACAGGTGCAGAGGTATACACACGTGGGCAATGTACACAGGTGCAGAGGTATACACAAGTGGGCATTGTACACAGGTGCAGAGGTATACACACGTGGGCATTGTACACAGGTACAGAGGTATACACACGTGGGCATTATACACAGGTGCAGAGGTATACACACGTGAGCATTATACACAGGTGCAGAGGTATACACACGTGGGCATTATACACAGGTGCAGAGGTATACACACGTGGGCATTATACACAGGTGCAGCGGTATACACACGTGGGCTATATACACAGGTGCAGAGGTATACACACGTGGGCATTATACACAGGTGGAGAGGTATACACACGTGGGCATTATACACAGGTGCAGAGGTATACACACGTTGGCATTATACACAGGTGGAGAGGTATACACACGTGGGCATTATACACAGGTGGAGAGGTATACACACGTGGGCATTATACACAGGTGCAGAGGTATACACACGTGGGCATTAGACACAGGTGCAGTGGTATATACACGTGGGCATTATACACAGGTGCAGAGGTATACACACGTGGGCATTGTACACAGGTGCAGAGGTATACACACGTGGGCATTATACACAGGTGCAGAGGTATACACACGTGGGCATTATACACAGGTGCAGAGGTATACACACGTGGGCATTGTACACAGGTGCAGAGGTATACACACGTGGGCATTGTACACAAGTGCAGCAGTATATACACATTTGGGCATTATTCACAGGAGGAGTAGTATACATTTGGTGAGTGCGGGTAAGGTAGGTGGAGGGGGGGGGGAAGGGGGGCACTGCCTCACCTACCATAGAATTTTTACTTCAGGCCTTTGACTACAGAAATGATTAGAATAATACAAAGATGATATTTATATGTTCTTTGTATTTTTTATATACTGTATATAGTCAAAACTGTGGCGTATATGTTAGTATGACAGGAAAAGCTCCGTCTCCCCGCACGTCACTGATACACAGGTACACCCAACCCCATGTGTGCGGAGCGTTCTACCCTCACTTCTGCTGTGCACACTTCTCCCACCACAACCTAACTGTGATGTGTGCGCATCCTACCCTCACTGATGTGCCTACTGACACCTACCCCGCACCCATGTAGCCACCTGACACGCACCCCTCCCCCATGCAGCCACCGGTCACACATCCTACCCACACTGATGTGCCTACTGACACCTACCCGGCACCCATGTAGCCACCTGACACGCAACCCTCCCCCATGCAGCCACCGGTCACACATCCCACCCTCACTGATGTGCCTACTGGTCACACACCCCACCCCCATGCAGCTACAATCACACATCCCACCCTCACTATGCTGTGCCTGCTGGTTATACCCCCAATGCAGCCACCGGTCACGCAACCTCACACCCCCCATGCAACCACCGGTCACGCAACCTCACCCCCATAAAGCCACCGGTCACGCAACCTCACCCCCATAAATCCACAAGGTCACACAACTCCTCCCTCATACAGCCACCGGTCACACAACTCCTCCCCCATGCAGCCACCGGTCACACAACTCCTCCCCCATGCAGCCACCGGTCACGTAACTCCTCCCCCATGCAGCCACCGGTCACGCAACTCCTCCCCCATGCAGCCACCGGTCACGCAACTCCTCCCCCATGCAGCCACCAGGCACGACGACAGGTGACGGCCGGGGGGGGGGGAGAACGACAGGTGACGGCCGGGGGATTGGGGGGGGGGGGGCGGGGAAACGACAGGTGACGGGCAGGGTGGGGGTGTTTGAAACGACAGGTGACGGCCAGGGGGGGGGCGCGCATTGAGAACGACGACAGGTGACGGCCAGGGGTGGGGGGGAACGACAGGTGACGGCCATGGGGGTAATGCCAGGTGACAGTCAGGGGGGACGGCAGGTGATGAAAAGGGGGTGGCAGGAGAGGAAGATGTGTCAGGGTACAGCCAGGCAGATGCAGGAGAGGCAGGTGATGAGTAGGGGGCTGCAGGTGAGGCAGCAGAGTGCAAGCAGGAGAGCCAGGTGACGGACATGTGGGTGGCCGGAGATGCAGGTGGTGGAAGATGACGTGCATGGGGTGGTAGAAGAGGCAATGGAGGAAAGGTACAGGCAGAGAAGCACAGGTAAGACAGGCGGTGGCAGGTGAAAGACAGCGGGTGGTAGTAGAGGCAGGAAAGTGGCAGGTGATGGGCAGGGGGGTGGTAGGAGAGGCAGGTGGTGGCAGGTGACAGACAGGGGGTGGTAGGAGAGACAGGGGGCAGCAGGAGTGTCAGGCAACTGGCAAGCGGCTGCAGACGACTGGCAGGGTACAGGACAGAGTGGTAGGGTATAGACTGAGGACGGCAGGTGGTGGCAAGAGAGGCGGGTGACAGACGGGGTGGCAGGGGGTGGTAGGGTACAGGCAGGGGGTGGCAGGAGCGGTGGGTGACAGGCAGGGGGTGGCAGGAGAGGTGGGTGACAGGCAGCGGGTGGCAGGGTAGAGGCAGGGTGTGGCAGGAGAGGCGGGTGACATACAGGGAGTGGCAGATGACATGCAAGGGATGGCAAAAGAGGTGGGTGACATGCAGGGGGTGGCAGGAGAGGCAGGTGACATACAGGGAGGGGCAGATGACGGCATGATAAGTGGGTGACAGACAGGGGGTGGTAAGGTACAGGACGGGGTGGTAGGGTATAGACTGGGGGCGGCAGGAGAGGCGGGTGGCAGGGTACAGGCAAAAGGTGGAAGGAAAGGTGGGTGACAGGCAGCGAGTGGCAGGGGGGAGGCAGATGACATGCAGGGGATGGCATGAGAGGTGGGTGACAGGCAGGGGCGTCAGCAGAGGCGGGTGACATACAGGGGGTAACAGATGACAGGCAGGGGGTGGCATGAGAGGTGGGTGACAGGCAGGGTAGAGGCAGGGGGTGGCAGGAGAGGCGGGTGACAGACGGGGTGGTAGGGTACAGGCAGGAGGTAGCAGGTGACAGGCAGGGGGCAGCAGGTGAGGAGGCATTAGGAGAGTGTCAGGGGCAGCAGGTGATGGGGCATTAGGACAATGTCAGGGGCAGGAGAGGGGGGCATTAATTAGGATAATGTCAGGGGCAGCAGGCATTAGGAGAATGTGAGGGGCGGCAGGTGAGGGGGCATTAGGAGAATGCATAGGCAGCAACTGAGGGGGGCATTAGGAGAATGCAGGGGCAGCAGGTGAGAGGGCATTAGGAGAATGTCAGGGGCAGCAGGTGAGGGGGCATTAGGAGAATGCAGGGGCAGCAGGTGAGGGGGGCATTAGGAGAACGCATAGGCAGCAGCTAAGGGGGCATTAGGAGAATGCAGGGGCAGCAGGTGAGGGGGCATTAGGAGAGTGTCAGGGGCAGCAGGTGATGGGGCATTAGGACAATGTCAGGGGCAGGAGAGGGGGCATTAATTAGGATAATGTCAGGGGCAGCAGGCATTAGGAGAATGTGAGGGGCGGCAGGTGAGGGGGCATTAGGAGAATGCATAGGCAGCAGCTGAGGGGGCATTAGGAGAATGCAGGGGCAGCAGGTGAGGGGGCATTAGGAGAATGTCAGGGGCAGCAGGTGAGGGGGCATTAGGAGAATGTCAGGGGCAGCAGGTGAGGGGGCATTAGGAGAATGTCAGGGGCAGCAGGTGAGGGGGGCATTAGGAGAATGTCAGGGGCAGCAGCTGAGGGGGCATTAGGAGAATGTCAGGGGCAGCAGCTGAGGGGGCATTAGGAGAATGCAGGGGCAGCAGGTGAGGGGGCATTAGGAGAATGTCAGGGGCAGCAGGTGAGGGGGCATTAGGAGAATGTCGGGGGCAGCAGGTGAGGGGGCATTAGGAGAATGCCAGGGGCAGCAGGTGAGGGGGCATTAGGAGAATGCCGGGGGCAGCAGGTGAGGGGGCATTAGGAGAATGCCGGGGGCAGCAGGTGAGGGGGCATTAGGAGAATGCCGGGGGCAGCAGGTGAGGGGGCATTAGGAGAATGCCGGGGGCAGCAGGTGAGGGGGCATTAGGAGAATGCCGGGGGCAGCAGGTGAGGGGGCATTAGGAGAATGCCGGGGGCAGCAGGTGAGGGGGCATTAGGAGAATGCCGGGGGCAGCAGGTGAGGGGGCATTAGGACAATGTCAGGGGCAGCAAGTGAGGGGGTATTAGGATAATGTCAGGGGCTGCAAGTGAGGGGGGTATTAGGAGAATATAGGGGCAGGTGTGAGGGTATTAGGAGAATATAGGGGCAGCAGGTGAGGGGGTATTAGGAGAATATAGGGGCAGCAGGTGAGGGGGGTATTAGGAAAATATAGGGGCAGCAGGTGAGGGGGCATTAGGAGAATATAGGGGCAGCAGGTGAGGAGGCATTAGGAGAATGCCAGGGGCAGCAGGTGAGGGGGCATTAGGAGAATGCCAGGGGCAGCAGGTGAGGGGGCATTAGGAGAATGCCAGGGGCAGCAGGTGAGGGGGCATTAGGAGAATGCCGGGGGCAGCAGGTGAGGGGGCATTAGGACAATGTCAGGGGCAGCAAGTGAGGGGGCATTAGGAGAATGTCAGGGGCAGCAAGTGAGGGGGTATTAGGATAATGTCAGGGGCTGCAAGTGAGGGGGTATTAGGAGAATATAGGGGCAGGTGTGAGGGTATTAGGAGAATATAGGGGCAGGTGAGGGGGTATTAGGAGAATATAGGGGCAGAAGGTGAGGGGGTATTAGGAAAATATAGGGGCAGCAGGTGAGGGGGGCATTAGGAGAATATAGGGGCAGCAGGTGAGGAGGCATTAGGAGAATGCCAGGGGCAGCAGGTGAGGGGGCATTAGGAGAATGCCAGGGGCAGCAGGTGAGGGGGCATTAGGAGAATGCCAGGGGCAGCAGGTGAGGGGGCATTAGGAGAATGCCGGGGGCAGCAGGTGAGGGGGCATTAGGACAATGTCAGGGGCAGCAAGTGAGGGGGCATTAGGACAATGTCAGGGGCAGCAAGTGAGGGGGTATTAGGATAATGTCAGGGGCTGCAAGTGAGGGGGTATTAGGAGAATATAGGGGCAGGTGTGAGGGTATTAGGAGAATATAGGGGCAGGTGAGGGGGTATTAGGAGAATATAGGGGCAGGTGAGGGGGTATTAGGAGAATATAGGGGCAGCAGGTGAGGGGGTATTAGGAAAATATAGGGGCAGCAGGTGAGGGGGCATTAGGAGAATATAGGGGCAGCAGGTGAGGAGGCATTAGGAGAATATAGGGGCCGCAGGTGAGGTGGCATTAGGAAAATATAGGGGCCGCAGGTGAGGGGGCATTAGGACAATGTCAGGGGCCGCAGGTATGGGGGCATTAGGACAATGTCAGGGGCCGCAGGTGAGGGGGCATTAGGACAATGTCAGGGGGCCGCAGGTGAGGGGGCATTAGGACAATGTCAGGGGCCGCAGGTGAGGGGGCATTAGGACAATGTCAGGGGCCGCAGGTGAGGGGGGCATTAGGACAATGTCAGGGGCCGCAGGTGAGGGGGCATTAGGACAATGTCAGGGGCCGCAGGTGAGGGGGCATTAGGACAATGTCAGGGGCCGCAGGTGAGGGGGCATTAGGAGAATGTCAGTGGCAGGAGAGAGGGCAATAGAAGGTCATTAGGTGAGGGGGCATTAGTAGAATGTCAGGGGAAGGAGAGGGGGTATTAGGATAGGTTGGGGGCAGGAGAGGGGGTATTAGGAGAGGTTGGGGGCAGGAGAAGGGGGTATTAGGAGAGGTTGGGGGCAGAAGAAGGGGGTATTAGGAGAGGTTGGGGCAGGTGAGGGGGTATTAGGAGAGGTTCGGGCAGGAGAGGGGGTATTACGAGAGGATGGGGCTGGAGAGGGGGTATTACGAGAGGATGGGGGCAGGAGAGGGGGTATTAGGAGAGGATGGGGGCAGGAGAGGGGGTATTAGGAGAGGTAGGGGCAGGATAGGGGGTATTAGGAGAGGTAGGGGCAGGATAGGGGGTATTAGGAGAGGTTTGGGGCAGGATAGGGGGTATTAGGAGAGGTTTGGGGCAGGATAGGGGGTATTAGGAGAGGATGGGGCTGGAGAGGGGGTATTAGGAGAGGTTAGGGCAGGAGAGGGGGTATTAGGAGAGGATGGGGCTGGAGAGGGGGTATTAGGAGAGGATGGGGCTGGAGAGGGGGTATTAGGAGAGGATGGGGGCAGGAGAGGGGGCATTAGGAGAGGTCGGGGCAGGATAGGGGGTATTAGGAGAGGATGGGGGCAGGAGAGGGGGTATTAGGAGAGGATGGGGCAGGAGAGGGGGGTATTAGGAGAGGATGGGGGCAGGAGAGGGGGGTTTTAGGAGAGGTTGGGGCAGGAGAGGGGTATTAGGAGAGGATGGGGGCAGGAGAGGGGGTATTAGGAGAGGATGGGGCAGGAGAGGGGGTATTAGGAGAGGTTGGGGCAGGAGAGGGGGTATTAGGAGAGGATGGGGGCAGGAGAGGGGGGTATTAGGGGAGGATGGGGGCAGGAGAGGGGGTATTAGGAGAGGATGGGGCAGGAGAGGGGGTATTAGGAGAGGATGGGGGCAGGAGAGGGGGTATTAGGAGAGGTTGGGGCAGGAGAGGATGGGGGGCAGGAGAGGGGTATTAGGAGAGGATGGGGGCAGGAGAGGGGGTATTAGGAGAGGATGGTGCAGGAGAGGGGGGTATTAGGAGAGGTTGGGGCAGGAGAGGGGGTATTAGGAGAGGATGGGGGCAGGAGAGGGGGTATTAGGAGAGGTTGGGGCAGGAGAGGGGGTAATAGGAGAGGATGGGGGCAGGAGAGGGGGTATTAGGAGAGGTGGGGGCAGGAGAGGGGGTATTAGGAGAGGTTCGGGGGCAGGAGAGGCTGGGGCAGGAGACAGGAGGGATGAGGGGACATTACCTGGAGGATAAGGCAGCAGCTCACACCCTGGCCTGGACGGAGAAATGTGTACCGGAAGTGGGCGGGGCGACATTTCCGTGGGATCGTCAGCATAACGCATGGGATTATGGGTAGTGACTACCACGGTAACTCAGCAACCAGGAGCAGCCCCGCCCACTCACTGCTAATAGGTCGCAGCTTCCAGTCACAGTTAAACACAGCCCCGCCCTTACTTCCTCTCATAGGCCGCAATACTCCGTCACTCATTTGCCTCTAGCCCCGCCCACTCCCTGCCCATTGGACGCAGCGTCTCGTCCCACAACAACCTCTCCCTGCCCGCCCACTCTCCCGCCCATTTGCCGCCGTATCCTATCACTCTCCTGTACATTGGCCGCGGCCACGCGCACTCTCCTGCTCATAAATCGCAGCTTCCAGTCAGTTACACCCATCCCCGCCCTCTCTCCCTCTCATAGGCCGCAATGCCCCCGTCACTCAACTAGCTCCAGCTCCGCCCACAGCACCCAGATTTCCATCACTCAGCCATCGTTAGCCCCGCCTACTCTCTAGCCCCTGCTCCCTGTTACGTCATTATCAGAGCTTGCTCAGACTAAGCCAACATGGCGGCCCCCATAGGGAGCCGGGAACATGGCGCTTTCCCCGTCCTGATGTTGTGATGTGTGTATAATAATAATGGGTGATGTATGGTCACAGCTGCGGTGTTACTGACCGGGCTGAGGCCAAGGAGGAGAATGTAGTGACAGAGGTCCATGGGGGCGGGTGTAGTGACAGAGGCCCATGGAGAAATGTAGTGACAAAGTGATAAGGGGGGGTGGGGGGGATGCAGTGATAGAGGTTCATGGTTGGATGCAGTGACAGAGGCCCAAGGGGAGTATGTAGTGACAGGGGCCCATGGGGAGGAGGGGGGATGTAGTGACGGGCCCATTGGGGGGTGTAGTGACAGAGGCTCATGGGGGAAAAGGTAGTGACAGAGGCCCATGGGGGACATGTAGTGATAGAGGCCCATGGGGGGGGGGGTTGTAGTGACAGAGGCCCATGGGGGAATGTAGTGATAGAGGACCATGGGGGGAAATGCAGTGACAGAGGCCCATGGGGGATGCAGTGACAGAGGCCCATGGGGGGGTGTAGTGACAGAGGCCCATGGGGGGGTATGTAGTGATACAGGCCCATGGGGGGAAATGTAGTTATAGAGGCCCATGGGGGGAATTTAGTGATAGAGGCCCATGGGGGGGGAATGTAGTAATAGAGGCCCATGGGGGAATGTAGTGACAGGGACCCATGGGGAGAATGTAGTGACAGGCCCATGAAGGAATGTAGTGATAGAGGCCCATGGGGGGGATGTTGTGATAGAGGCCCATGGAGGGGGAGATGTAGTGATAGGGGCCCATGGGGGCGAGGGATGCAGTGATAGAGGCCCATGTGGGGAATGTAGTGACGGACCCATGGGGAGAATGTAGTGATAGGCCCATGGGGGGGGGGGGGTGTAGTGATAGAGGCCCATGGGGAGAATGTAGTGACAGGCCCATGAAGAAATGTAGTGATAGAGGCCCATGGGGGAGGGATGTAGTGATAGAGGCCCATGGGGGGGATGTAGTGATAGAGGCCCATGGGGGGAGGGATGCAGTGATAGAGGCCCATGTGGGGAATGTAGTGACAGGGACCCATGGAGAGAATGTAGTGATAGAGGCCCATGGGTGGTTGCAGTGATAAAGGCCCATGGGGGAATGCAGTGACAGGGACCCATGGGGGGAATACAGTGATAGAGGCCCATGGGAGGTGTAGTGACAGAGGCCCATGGGGGAAAATTTAGTGACAGAGGCCCATGCGTGACATGTAGTGACCGAGGCCCATGGGGGAAATGTAGTGATAAAGGCCCATGGGGGGTGTAGTGATAGTGGCCCATGGGGGGGTGTAGTGATAGAGGCCCATGGGGGGATGCAGTGATAGAAGCCCATGGATGGATGCAGTAACAGACGCCCATGGGGGGTAGTGAAAGAGGCCCATGGGGGGGTGTAGTGACAGAGGCCCATGGGGAGAAAGTAGCGATAGTGGCCTATGGGGAGAATGTAGTGATATGGGCCCATGGGGGATAGTGATAGAGGCCCATGGAGGGGAATGTAGCGACAGAGGCCCATGGGGGTGAAATGACAGAGGCCCATGGGGGGTTGTGATATAGGCCCACATGATAGAGTGATAGAGGCCCATGAGGGAATGCAATAATAGAGGCCCATGGGGGAATGCAATAATAGAGCCCCATGGGGGATGCAGTGATAGAGGCCCATGGGGGGGAATGCAGTGACAGGGACCCATGGGGAGAATGTAGTGACAGGGGCCCATGGGAGGGAATGTAGTGACAGGGACTCATGGGGAGAATGTAGTGACAGAGGCCCATGGGTGGGATATAGTGACAGAGGACCATGGGGGACATGTAGTGATAGAGGACTATGGGGGGAAATGTAGTGACAGAGGCCCATGGGGAAATGCAGTGATAGAGGCCCATGGGGGATGCAGTGACAGAGGCCCATGGGGGGTGTAGTGACAGAGGCCCATGGGGGGATGTAGTGATAGAGGCCCATGGGGAAATGTAGGGACAGAGGCCCATGGGGGGGATGTAGTGATAGAGGCCCATGGGGGCGAGGGATGCAGTGATAGTGGCCCATGTGGGGAATGTAGTGACAGGGACCCATGGGGAGAATGTAGTGATAGAGGCTCATGGGGGGGATGTAGTGATAGATGCCCATGGGAAGAATGTAGTGACTGGCCCATGAAGGAATGTAGTGATAGAGGCCCATGGGGGGATGTAGTGATAGAGGCCCATGGGGAAGGGATGTGGTGATAGAGGCCCATGGGGGGGGGAATGTAGTGATAGAGGCCCATGGGGTGAATGTAGTGACAGGCCCATGGGGGGATGTAGTGACAGAGGCCCATTGGGGATGTAGTGACAGAGGCCCATGGGGGATGTAGTGACAGAGGCCCATGGGGGATGTAGTGACAGAGGCCCATAGGGGGATGTAGTGATAGAGGCCCATGGGGGAATGCAGTGTACCTTGGCTACCCGGTACAGTAACCGTTTCCACTAGGTCACACTCCCTGCTCCCATCCCAGCAAGGCCGCGGCCAGCTTGGCGCCTCATACTTTCCAGGGATGGGTCAGAGAGCTGAGCTTCCCTAAACTCCTGCCTGCGGCCCTCACTTTCTCCTAAGTTTGGACACTCTACAGGGGGAATATTGGGGTCAGTCAAGTGGGGGTCAGTTATGGTAGGGTCGGGGTAGTCGCTGATACTCACCGCCGGAGTTTGCAAACCACTAGGGACAGGAGCATCACTGGGCACCCCCACAGGATTCAACAAACTGGAACCAACATCCTCTGCGTTGCTAGGGGACGATGCCCACCAGAGGCAAGGGGTAGATGTGCTGATCTGGCCGCTGTGGTCTTTTCCTCTGGGATGGCTGACGCTGTGGTTGGCGGGTGTTCAGCCGCTGTGGTCTTTTCCTCTGGGCTGGGCGGTGCTGGCAGAGACGATGAAGACTGTAGTCTGTCCGCTTGACTCCGGGTGATGGCGTTCGCAAAGACAGTAACTATTCCTCCACCGAGATCATTCCCCAAGACAACATCAGTTGGGAGGCCATCCATTACGGCAACATCTCTTAGCTCTTGTCCAGCTCCCCAGTCGAGGTAGACTCTGGCCATGGGCACTTCTCGCTCCAGCCCATCGGCCACTGTAACTTTTGCAGTGCAACCCTGCAGTACTGCAGCAGGATCGACAAGGTGGGGGCTTACAACAGTTATGGAGGCCCCAGAGTCTCTTAAGCTTTCGCCCTGCAGGGACCCCACTTGGACCGGCTGCAGGTGCCGCCACATATTTGGTGGGGGCTTCTTAGCCATACAGGTGAATCTTTCCGCAGAGCCCATCTGTTTCTCACCACACTCCATCGGACTGACTGGAGGGGGTACAGTCTCTGGAAGCTCATCTCCACGGGTTAAGCAAGCAATTTGGGCTCCAGCACTCGGATTTGGGGCACGAGTCTGGGGTGCTTGGGATGCAGGACAGTTCATCCTCAGATGTCCGATCTTCCCACAGCCATAGCACTTTTTATCCAGGCGTGGCTCCGATGTCCTCTGATTACTGGCAGGGGCACTGCGGGGCGGTTGCTGGCTAAAAGCACCCGGGTTCGAAGATGCTTGCTTTGGGGAGCGATGAGCTGAAGAGGGGTGTCCCCCTGGTGGTACAGTCTTTTGGGGCTGGCTGCTGGTTGGGCGCTTCTGCCCTGTGGCCGAATTGCCACATACTTGTCTGCTAACTGGGCAGCCATTTTTAAGCTGGGTGGCTCCCGATCTAGCACCCACTCCTTCACTTCTGGGGCGCACCTGCGGTAGAATTGCTCCCTGCAGATCAGGTCGATCAGTGCATCCCATGTAGTGGCTTCAGAATCCTTCACCCACTTCACCACGTACTGCCGCAGCTGGGTGGCGAACTGCCCATGGGTGCTGCTAGGATTCTTGGGCAAGTCTCTGAACTTCTTCCTGTAAGACTCTGGAGTGATGAAGAATCGCTGGAGGAGGGCCCATGAGACTTCGTCGTAGTCCCCACAGTCCTCCGTGGCCACTCCTCAATAGGCCTCCAAGGCCTCTCCATGCAGAGTGGGCACAAGGTGTCTCACCAACTCCGACTTGGGTAAATCGTGTAGTTTACAATACTTTCAAAAACTTGTAAATGTCCATCAATGTCCCCATCACTGTCTGCAAACTTGGCAAACTGAATACGTCCTGATCTGTGTACAACAGCTGACAACGGCTCCCGGGGTACCACGGCCTGTGGTGCCCGCTCATCACGCCACATCTGGATGATAATCAAGCGCTCTTGCTCCGTTTCCCTTTCCCCCAATTCCGCTAGCCAATCTGCTAGGGTATCCGGGCCCCCCACCCTGGGACGTTGGGATCCTGGCCCTGCTAGGGATTGCTGGGAAACATGGCTGCTGCTAGAAGGGGTGGGGCTTGTGGGTCTCACCGGTTCCTTACGAAGGTCCACTGGTGGGCCGTCCTCTGCGATGCTGACGCCGTCAGTGCTCTCCACCTCCGCCCGATGGGACTCCTCTAAGCTCATGAGCGCCGCCTTCATGACGCTTCTGGACGCGTTGAAAGGGATATCCACACCCTTCTCCTGGCACACGATCTCCAGATCGGCCTTAGACGTTCCACTGAAGTCCGTCTTCTTGTGCGTTCTTCTGCGCTGCAGTTACTCCTCTCCTGAGTAACTCGGCTTCTCCAGTCGGATGACCGAAAAGCCGCCTGGGATGATCCCACCGCTATGCCACCAATTTCTGTGACAGGACGGTCCTGTACGAAAGCACTCGCCGCTTTCGCGTCCTGTCTCCTGCGCACAGAATGGATTATCAGGTCACATGAAGCCTGACCACATAGGGGATTCCCGCTTACCGTCAGTAACTGCCTGTTACTGACTCCACCCACTGCGCTGTGGGCGGGTTTATGCTGCCACCACCAAACTCCTAACCGGCCGTGGCGTTTGGAACCACGGTTCTGCTCTGTATGTGCCGACGCACTGCCTTACCACACCTGTGTGGTGTTGACAAATCCCCACTAGCCACTTGCTAAGCCTCTACCGGTAGCTGACGGAAGGCGGAACTTGTAGACGTTAGGTGCTTCCCTGGACAGCCGGAGGACGGGGCTATGTTTGGCATAACCCTGTAGGTCACAAGATGAAGCAATCTTCTTGAGGCAAATGGTATTTATTTGCAATTGTTCTAAAGAGAACTCTTCCCTATTGCTAGGGGCAACAGCATTCAGCAAGATGTTCCAGCAGAATAAGATGGTACAACTACAACCTGGAGGCACGCAGGCCTCCTTTTTATGTGAATTTTCCACACAGTACCACAGGGGGGTAAGCCCTCCCTGTCTTCTCCAACCAATCAGGTTATTTTACAAAATACCAATAAATAAATTACATTTCAAAAGGAGATAAGTGCAATAAAACAATATCCTCCTTCCTGTCACCCAGACAACGTTTGGTATCAGATTAACATTCACTATTGATAAATTTATCACATAGCTTCAAAATACAAATGTTTCTGTCTCATTCACACCTCCAGGCAAACCCAGTGTTTGGGATTACAACAGGAAAGGCTACAATACAAACAGTCTTCCTTCCTGCATCTGCCATTCAGGGTTCATATATCAATGAAATCATTACATGAAACAGGTTCCAAGCCCATAGACCCAGTGATTAGCATCTCTCTCTAAGGAACTTACACATCAAAAGGTATTGTCCTTCACACCTCTCTGCTAGGACAGGGCCATTAGCATGCCACTTCCTATTTCCAGAGGATAAGAGATGATTATTCAGACATCTATAAGAGTAAGTGCATTTTCCTCTTTAAATATACAGGTGACCACATCTTGAATATAAAATAAATACAGTTAAACATGCATTCCTGCAATTGTGCACAGAGCACTACATATGACATGTTAAAACACATCATTAAACTTTTAAACAGTCCGCGCCCAGCGCCGTAAGTACGTTTAACAGTGAGGCTGGGGGTCTCTCCGGCCACAGTAGTGATAGAGGCCCATGGGGGGAATGTAGTGACAGAGGCCCATGGGGGGAATGTAGTGATAGAGGCCCATGCAAGAAATATAGCGACGGGGACCCATGGGGGGTATGTAGCGACGGAGACCAATGATAGGGGCACATGGGGGGGAATGTAGCGATAGGTGCCCATGGGGAGAATGTAGTGATAGGGGCCCATGGGGGGAATGTAGTGATAAGGGCCCATGGGAGGAATGTAGTGATAAGGGCCCATGGGGGGGTGTAGCGATAGGGGCCCATGGGGAGAATGTAGTGATAAGGGCCCATGGGGGGAATTAAGCGATAGAGGCCTATGAGGGGAATGAAGAGATAGGGTAGATGCTAGAATCAAGTGGGCTAAGGGACCTTTTCCGTAAGGGGGAGGAGTTACGACGCAAGGGGGAGGAGCTAGGCCAGCGGGATAGTTCCTCTACTATCCACGCCACCAACTATTACCTTTAGTAATTAGGTGGTGAGCGAAGCGGAGCGGAGCGAGCCACCGTGCCCGAAGCGTGGCGAGCGAAGCGAGCCCACGAGGGTACTTTTCGGGTACCCTGTTCGCCTGTAGCTCCTCCCCCTGGTGACGTAGCTCCTCCCCTCAATACGTCACAAGGTCCCTTCAGCCCCTCCGATATAGAACCAACCGAAGAGATAGGGGCCCATGCGGGATATGTAGTGATAGGGGCCCATGGGGGGGTGTAGCGATAGGGGTCCATGGGGGGGTTGTAGTGATAGGGGCCCATGGGGAGAATGTAGTGATAGGGGCCCATTGGGGGGTGTAGCGATAGGGGCCCATGGGGAGAATGTAGTGATAAGGGCCCATGAGGGGAATGTAGTGACAGGGGCCCATGCGGGAAATGTAGTGATAGGGGCCCATGGGGGGGTGTAGCGATAGGGGTCCATGGGGGGGAATGTAGTGATAGGGGCCCATGGGGGGTGTAGTGACAGAGGCCCATGGGGGGAATGTAGTGATAGGGGCCCATGGGGGGTGTAGCGATAGGGGTCCATGGGGGGTTGTAGTG
The DNA here is from genome assembly GCF_028390025.1 of Pseudophryne corroboree. Taxonomy (NCBI): domain Eukaryota; kingdom Metazoa; phylum Chordata; class Amphibia; order Anura; family Myobatrachidae; genus Pseudophryne; species Pseudophryne corroboree. The sequence goes on from NW_026967529.1 coordinate 954,469, forward strand.
ATAAGGGCCCATGGGGGGATGTAGCGATAGGGGCCCATGTGGGAAATGTAGTGTTAGGGGCCCATGGGGGGGTTGTAGCGATAGGGGCCCATGGGGAGAATGTAGTGATAAGGGCCCATGGGGGGAATTAAGCGATAGAGGCCTATGAGGGGAATGAAGAGATAGGGGCCCATGCGGGAAATGTAGTGATAGGGGTCCATGGGGGGGTTGTAGTGATAGGGGCCCATGGGGGGGATGTAGCGATAGGGGCCCATGTGGGAAATGTAGTGTTAGGGGCCAATGGGGGGGTGTAGCGATAGGGGCCCATGGGGGGAATGTAACAATAGGGGCCTATGGGGGGAATGTAGTGATAGGGGCCAATGGGGGGGTGTAGCGATAGGGGCCCATGGGGGGGGATGTAACAATAGGAGCCCATGGGGGGAATGCAGTGATAGGGGCCAATGGGGGGGGTGTAGCGATAGGGGCCCATGGGGGGGAATGTGATAGAGGCCCATGGGGGGTTGTAGTGATAGGGGCCCATGGGGGGGTGTAGCGATAGGGGCCCATGGGGAGATTGTAGTGATAGGGGCCCATGGGGGGGTTGTAGTGATAGGGGCCCATGGGGGGGTTGTAGTGATAGGGGCCCATGGGGGGAATGTAGTGATAGGGGCCCATGGGGAGATTGTGTAGTGACAGAGGCCCATGGGGGGGAATGTAGTGACAGAGGCCCATGGGGAGATTGTAGCGATAGGGGCCCATGGGGGGAATGTAGTGATAGAGGCCCATGGGGGGAATGTAGTGACAGAGGCCCATGGGGGGGATGTAGTGATAGAGGCCCATGGGGGGGGATGTAGCGATAGGGGCCCATGGGGGGGTTGTAGTGATAGAGGCCCATGGGGGGAATGTAGTGACAGGAGCCCATGGGGGGAATGTAGTGACAGGAGCCCATGGGGGGGTGTAGCGATAGGGGCCCATGCGGGAAATGTAGTGATAGGGGCCCATGGGGGGGTGTAGCGATAGGGGTCCATGGGGGGATTGTAGTGATAGGGGCCCATGGGGGGGATGTAGCGATAGGGGCCCATGTGGGAAATGTAGTGTTAGGGGCCAATGGGGGGGTGTAGCGATAGGGGCCCATGGGGGGGATGTAACAATAGGGGCCCATGGGGGGAATGTAGTGATAGGGGCCAATGGGGGGGATGTAACAATAGGGGCCCATGGGGGGAATGCAGTGATAGGGGCCAATGGGGGGGTGTAGCGATAGGGGCCCATGGGGGGAAATGTAGTGATAGGGGCCCATGGGGGGGTTGTAGTGATAGGGGCCCATGGGGGGGTGTAGCGATAGGGGCCCATGGGGAGATTGTAGTGATAGGGGCCCATGGGGGGGTTGTAGTGATAGGGGCCCATGGGGGGGTTGTAGTGATAGGGGCCCATGGGGGGAATGTAGTGATAGGGGCCCATGGGGAGATTGTAGTGATAGGGGCCCATGGGGGGGTTGTAGTGATAGGAGCCCATGGGGGGGAATGTAGTGACAGAGGCCTATGGGGGGAATGTAGTGACAGAGGCCCATGGGGAGATTGTAGCGATAGGGGCCCATGGGGGGAATGTAGTGATAGAGGCCCATGGGGGGAATGTAGTGACAGAGGCCCATGGGGGGGGATGTAGTGATAGAAGCCCATGGGGGGGATGTAGCAATAGGGGCCCATGGGGGGGTTGTAGTGATAGAGGCCCATGGGGGGGAATGTAGTGACAGGAGCCCATGGGGGGGATGTAGCGATAGGGGCCCATGGGGGGAATGTAGCGATAGGGGCCCATGGGGGGGTTGTAGTGATAGAGGCCCATGGGGGATGTAGCGATAGGGGCCCATGGGGGGGTTGTAGTGATAGAGGCCCATGGGGGGGAATGTAGTGATTGGAGCCCATGGGGGGGATGTAGCGATAGGGGCCCATGGGGGGAATGTAGCGATAGGGGCCCATGGGGGGAATGTAGTGACAGGGGCCCACGCGGGGAATGTAGTGATAGAGGCCCATGGGGGGAATGTAGTGACAGAGGCCCATGGGGGGGGATGTAGTGATAGAGGCCCATGGGGGGGGGGGTGTAGTGACAGAGGCCCATGGGGGGGGATGTAGCGATAGGGGCCCATGGGGGGGTTGTAGTGATAGGGGCCCATGGAGGGGAATGTAGTGATAGGAGCCCATGGGGGGGATGTAGCGATAGGGGCCCATGGGGGGAATGTAGCGATAGGGGCCCATGGGGAGTTGTAGTGATAGGGGCCCATGGGGGGTGTAGCGACAGGGGCCCATGGGGGGGTTGTAGTGATAGGGGCCCATGGGGGAGTTGTAGTGATAGGAGCCCATGGGGAGATTGTAGTAATAGGGGCCCATGGGGAGATTGTAGTGATAGGGGCCCATGGGGGGGTTGTAGTGATAGGGGCCCATGGGGGGGTATGTAGCGATAGGGGCCCATAGGGGGGAATGTAGTGATAGTGGCCCATGGGGGGTGTAGTGATAGGGGCCCATGGGGGGGATGCAGTGATAGGGGCCCATGGGGGGGAATGTAGTGATAGGGGCCCATGGGGAGAATGTAGTGATAGGGGCCCATGGGGGGTGTAGTGACAGAGGCCCATGGGGGGAATATAGTGATAGGGGCCCATGAGGGGGTATGTAGCGATAGGGGCCCATGGGGGGTATGTAGTGATAGGGGCCCATGCGAGAAACGTAGCGACGGGGACCCATGGGGGGAATGTAGCGATGGGGACCAATGATAGGGGCACATGGGGGGGAATGTAGTGACAGAGGCCCATGGGGTGATGTAGCGATAGGAGCCCATGGGGAGTGTGAGGACACGGGGTTCTTCTAATCACTCAGACAAAGTGATGGTTTGTTTATCACAGCACACAGTAGTAGATAAGTCACAGGAAACAGAAGTAAATATAGCCCAGAGACAGTATACAGGTCGCAGTCCAGATAGTAAGTCCCAGTAGCGCAATGATCGCAGAAACTCGGCATAACGTGTATTTTACCCAATATTAAGGCCCAGGGACTCACTTTTTCTGAATGGGTGGGTCCCCGGGGACGCGCTTCACTGGGATTGGCTGGAGGTGTAATGATTGATGTCTCCCTTGTCTGGCTGCAGAGAGAACTAAAAATGTGGAGAGGAAGCCTCTTGGTCAAGGGAGACATCAATCATTACACCTCTAGCCAATCAGAGTGGAGCGCGTCCCCAGGGACACACCCATTCAGAAAAAGTGTATATGACGCTTCCCTGCTTCCCGGGCGCTCTGGACGCGACAGTGACTGTGTGTGTATTCATAACCCAGCAGCTACCTGCCTGGACAGTGCTGACGCTGCTGCAGTTCTGATTGGCTGATATAAACCCCATGGGGATGGGGGGGGGGGGGGGGGCACGCACCTCTGATGTCCCGCATGCTCCACTAAGCGCAGCAGCAGCAGCGGGGATGGGGTTGGGGAGTAAGTTCCAGGCGCACACCGCACAGGAGGATCTGGCAGTGAGGGAGGGAAAGGGCGGCTACACTACCGCACGTCAGTGCTAGTGTTCCCATCCCCTAGCAACGTCCTTGTTCCTGTCTATGTAATCCATCAGGAAGCTCTCACTGTACACACTCCCTCACCACCCGGGATTAATGGAGATCAGCGGCAGCCGCCCTTTGCTTGATTTATTAGGCTGTGCTGTGAGCGGAGCTCGGAGGTGGTGGGGGAGGTCTGCAGTGTCCATACAGTTATTACTGTGTGCAGCCAGCTCCCAGCATAGGACAGGTCTAGGCACAAGCCAGGGGGGAGGCTGCTCTGAACGTTCAGCTCATGGAGCCCAAGAGGCTGAGCTGCAGGGAGACCTGTAATAGCAGCCACTAGCAGCAGCAGCTTGTATCCTGTCCCCTCTCTCTCTCCCTGGTGATATTACACCATCTCTAGCCTGCACATCAAGTAATGGGGGTCTGAGGTGGTGTCTGCAGTGTGTAAGTGATCCTCTACCTGGTGCAATGTGTATAACGTGCTCTACCTGCTGCAATGTGTATAACGTGTTCTACCTGGCGCCATGTGTATAACGTGCTCTACCTGGTGCCATGTGTATAACGTGCTCTACCTGGTGCAATGTGTATAACGTGCTCTACCTGCTGCAATGTGTATAACGTGCTCTACCTGCTGCAATGTGTATAATGTGCTCTACCTGCTGCAATGTGTATAACGTGCTCTACCTGCTGCAATGTGTATAACGTGCTCTACCTGCTGCAATGTGTATAACGTGCTCTACCTGCTGCAATGTGTATAACGTGTTCTACCTGGTGCAATGTGTAGAACGTGCTCTACCTGCTGCAATGTGTGTAACGTGCTCTACCTGCTGCAATGTGTGTAACGTGCTCTACCTGCTGCAATGTGTGTAACGTGCTCTACCTGCTGCAATGTGTGTAACGTGCTCTACCTGGTGCAATGTGTGTAACGTGCTCTACCTGCTGCAATGTGTGTAACGTGCTCTACCTGCTGCAATGTGTGTAACGTGCTCTACCTGCTGCAATGTGTATAACGTGTTCTACCTGGTGCAATGTGTATAACGTGCTCTACCTGGTGCAATGTGTATAACGTGCTCTACCTGCTGCAATGTGTATAACGTGCTCTACCTGCTGCAATGTGTATAACGTGCTCTACCTGCTGCAATGTGTATAACGTGCTCTGCCTTCTGCAATGTGTATAACGTGCTCTACCTGCTGCAATGTGTATAACGTGCTCTACCTGGTGCAATGTGTATAACGTGCTCTACCTGGTGCAATGTGTATAACGTGCTCTACCTGCTGCAATGTGTATAACGTGCTCTACCTGCTGCAATGTGTATAACGTGCTCTACCTGGTGCAATGTGTATAACGTGCTCTACCTGCTGCAATGTGTATAACGTGCTCTACCTGCTGCAATGTGTATAACGTGCTCTACCTGCTGCAATGTGTATAACGTGCTCTACCTGCTGCAATGTGTATAACGTGCTCTACCTGCTGCAATGTGTATAACGTGCTCTACCTGCTGCAATGTGTATAACGTGCTCTACCTGCTGCAATGTGTGTAACGTGCTCTACCTGGTGTAATGTGTATAACGTGCTCTACCTGCTGCAATGTGTGTAATGTGCTCTACCTGGTGTAATGTGTATAACGTGCTCTACCTGGTGCAATGTGTATAACGTGCTCTACCTGCTGCAATGTGTATAACGTGCTCTACCTGTTGCAATGTGTACAACGTGCTCTACCTGCTGCAATGTGTATAACGTGCTCTACCTGGTGCAATGTGTATAACGTGCTCTACCTGCTGCAATGTGTATAACGTGCTCTACCTGCTGCAATGTGTATAACGTGCTCTACCTGGTGCAATGTGTATAACGTGCTCTACCTGCTGCAATGTGTATAACGTGCTCTACCTGCTGCAATGTGTATAACGTGCTCTACCTGCTGCAATGTGTATAACGTGCTCTACCTGGTGCAATGTGTATAACGTGCTCTACCTGGTGCAATGTGTATAACGTGCTCTACCTGCTGCAATGTGTATAACGTGCTCTACCTGCTGCAATGTGTGTAACGTGCTCTACCTGGTGTAATGTGTATAACGTGCTCTACCTGCTGCAATGTGTGTAATGTGCTCTACCTGGTGTAATGTGTATAACGTGCTCTACCTGGTGCAATGTGTATAACGTGCTCTACCTGCTGCAATGTGTACAACGTGCTCTTCCTGTTGCAATGTGTACAACGTGCTCTACCTGCTGCAATGTGTGTAACGTGATCTACCTGCTGCAATGTGTATAACGTGCTCTACCTGCTGCAATGTGTGTAACGTGATCTACCTGCTGCAATGTGTATAACGTGCTCTACCTGCTGCAATGTGTATAACGTGCTCTACCTGCTGCAATGTGTATAACGTGCTCTACCTGGTGCAATGTGTATAACGTGCTCTACCTGGTGCCATGTGTATAATGTGCTCTACCTGCTGCCATGTGTATAACGTGCTCTACCTGCTGCAATGCGTATAACGTGCTCTACCTGCTGCAATGTGTATAACGTGCTCTACCTGCTGCAATGTGTATAACGTGCTCTACCTGCTGCAATGTGTATAACGTGCTCTACCTGGCGCACTGTGTGTAACGTGCTCTACCTGGTGCAATGTGTGTAACGTGCTCTACCTGGTGCAATGTGTATAACGTGCTCTACCTGGTGCAATATGTATAACGTGCTGTACCTGCTGTAATGTGTATAACGTGCTCTACCTGCTGCAATGTGTGTAACGTGATCTACCTGCTGTAATGTGTATAACGTGCTCTACCTGCTGCAATGTGTATAACGTGCTCTACCTGGTGCAATGTGTATAACGTGCTCTACCTGCTGCAATGTGTATAACGTGCTCTACCTGCTGCAATGTGTACAACGTGCTTGTCAGGAATCTGCATTTTCCATCGCATCACTGCTGTGGAACTACAGGTCCCAGCAGTTCAGTTCTGTTCCAGTCTTCAGTCTCCTGCAGCCCACAGTTCACCGTGCTCCACCTAACCAGTTCAGTTCTGTTCCAGTTCTGGTTTTCAGTCCTCTGCAGCCTGGAATGCTTCAGCTAACTCACAGCTGATCTGGACACCTAATCCAGCTAGTATCTCTGCCTGCAGTTTGTGTCCAATCACTGCTGGGCAGGAGGTATAACTTCCAGTTTGTGGCTCTCTCACATTGCCTTGGACAACACGTCACATCCCGTGAACAGGCGGCTCCTGTTTGCAATCCTCTGTCTACAGAGATTTCCTTGTGTATTAGACCTGTGGAACTACAGGTCCCAGCTGTTCCAGTTCCCAGTTGTTCCTGTGTTCCTGTGGAACTACAAGTTCCAGCAACCCCTCCAGCTCTCCTGCAACATTCAGTGTGCAAGTTCCTGTGTTCCTGTGGAACTACAAGTTCCAGCAACCACTCCAGCTCTCCTGCTGCATTCAGTGTGTAAGTTCCTGTGTTCCAGTCTCCAGATCCCCGTGTTCCTGGTTACCTGCTTGTTACTCCGTGTTCCTGGTTATCCTACTACAGCTCCGTGGAACTACAAGCATCAGCAATTCCTGCATTCATTTACAGGCTTCACACCAATCTCCAACACAGTGTGCTTCAGCCTCAGCTGTAGAGACTCCATCTCCAGGTGCAGCTCATCACCTCACCTGTGAATCAGCTTGCAAGCTGCCTGTGCTTTCCAATAGCACTGTGAACCCTGCATCAAGTCTTCTTCATCTGCTACCAGGTTTGCTACCATTATTATCACCTCTGCTGGCTCCACGTGTTTATCATCTCTGGTTCCCATACCAGCATATTGCCATAGACTCTCACTGTATTGCCATAGACTCTCACTGTATTGCCATAGACTCTCACTGTTTTGTCATAGACTCTCAGCTTCCACGCTGCATCATACCCATTGCATTTATTATTGTTTACTTCTCCAAGTATTCCTGCTGCCATATTGTTTTATCTTTCTGCTTAATAAACAACATTGTGCACATGCGCAGGAATCCAATCCAGTATCCTCACTTCTTCCATCCTACCTCCACTGACCCACTAGCGCCCCCTCCGGGGACACAAACCAGACCGAACCTGACAGTTTGTCCAAGGCCCATGGACTCGGATGGTGGTCAGAATGTGGGGTCAGGGGCCTTACAAAATCTGGTCTCCCGTTTGGATGGTCAAGAGGCTGCGCAGCAGCAGATGATCCTGTTTCTACAGGGAATGTCTATCCGTTTGGATACCTTGCAGCAATCCCTTCCAAGTTCTGTTGTTTCTCCAGTTCCTGTTCAAGTCACTCCTGCTCCAGTCATTTCAACTTTCCCTGCACAATCCGTTCCTGTGGATGGATCTTGCTCAAGTCAGTCCTATGGCAGTCCCTTCACAGCTAACTATCCAGAGAGAGCGACTTCCTCCTTTGAAAGCTTCAAGACTCCTTTGTTGTCTGCTGTGAACTCTGAGCCAATAAGCACTCTTTATCATCTACTGGAACAACTTCAAAGTCTCCTAACAAAAATCATTCCAATGATGCCAGAAATCCTGGGTGGTGCTTTAAACGCAGTGAAGAGTACTGCTCAAAGTATTGAGACTAGTGCGACCTCTGTGTCAACTTTTCTTCAAGCTAAAGTCTCTTCTCCTATGCAGAGAGAGGGCAGATTCCAGAGCTACCCGCGCTCCAAACTCACGGAAGCTGAACGCCGCCATCGCAAGCAGCTTCATCTCTGCTTTTACTGTGGGAGTTCTAGTCATCTTATTAAGGACTGTTCCTTCCGCAACTCAAAAGTTGGTGACAGGTCTCAACATCACAGAGTTTTCACCTGCAAACCTTCCAACGTATCCTCTACAGTTTCAAGTTCCTTTACCCCGGACAGAAGTGTCCAAAAAGTATACGATTGGGGTCCTGTGACAAATAGACCCAATCCCAAGTTCAGAAATCAACAGAGACTATCTACGTTACCCATAACTAAAATAGTTTCTGTGCCTACTGCCCGAGAAGGGGCATCTGTGCCTACAGCCCAAGAAGGGGCATCTGTGCCTACAGCCCGAGAAGGGGCATCCGTGCCTACAGCCCGAGAAGGGGCATCCGTGCCTACAGCCCGAGAAGGGGCATCTGTGTCTACAGCCCGAGAAGGGGCATCCGTGTCTACAGCCCGAGAAGGGGCGTCCGTGCCTACAGCCCGAGAAGGGGCGTCTGTGTCTACAGCCCCAGGTGGGGCATCTGCTGTTGTGACCCCAGTAGGGGTATCTGATGTTCAGGTTCCAGAAGTGGCATCCGGGCATGCAACTCAAAGAAGTGTGTCTGATCTATTAACCCCAGGAGGGGTCTTTGGAGTTTCATCCTCAAGTGAGGAATCCAGGGCCAAGATCCCAGGAGGAATTCTTAAAGCCACAGATACAGACATGAACTTTTGTTTGCCAACTTCTGAGAGTGCTACCAGCTCAGTACCACTCCAAGAGGGATCATCAGAACATCCGGATTCTGTCTATACAGAGTCAAGTGTCAATGGACCTAGCCCGGTTCCAGCCGTCGGTCCAAAGTCTCCACTGGTTCCAGCCAGCCCGAGTAGCTCTGTTTCCAATGCTGAGCTACCTCCTTCGGTTCCAGCCGATTCCAGTCTCTTCATATCAAATCCGGTTCCAGCCGGTTCAAGCTTATCTGGACCCAATCCGGTCCCATCCGTCTGTCCAGATCAGTCTCCACTGGTTCCAGCCAGCCTGAGTGGCTCCAATGATGGGCTACCTCCTTCGGTTCCAGCCGATTCCAGAATCCTCAGATCAAATCCGGTCCTATCCGTCGGTCCGAGGACTCCACCGGTTTCTGCCGCTTCAAGCTCTTCCGGACCCAATCCGGTCCCATCCGTCTGTCCGGATCAGCCTCCTTCGGTTCCAGCCGATTCCAGTAAGCCTCCTTCGGTTCCAGCCGATTCCAGTCTCTTCGGATCAAATCCGGTCCTATCCGTCAGTCCGAAGACTCCTCCGGTTCCAGCCGGTTCAAGCTTTTCTGGACCCAATCCGGTCCCATCCGTCTGTCCAGATCAGCCTCCTTCGGTTCAAGTCAATTCAAATAGTCCTGTACAAGTTCCAGGTCCATCCATTTGTCTAAAGTTGCCATCGGTCCCTACCGATTCCAGTTCCTCTGAACCCGGTGTGGTTCTCTCCGGTGCTTCAAGTAAACAACTCCTGTCGCTATGTCCAGAGTCTACAGTTCTTGCAGATATTGCAGTTGCCTCAACCCAGATGGAGGCTCTACGCATCTCACCCCAAGATGAAGCTTCTAGCGTTCTGTCAACCTCAGCAGAGAATTCCCGTCAGTCAATCCAGGAGATGACGTCCTCTCTCCACCCTCGAGCATTTCAAGTTGATTCTACTCCTGCTTCTGAATGCTTATTCCAGTCCTCAACTCTCAAGTGTCCTACATTGTCTTCCGAGACTTCATCTGACATTCAGCCTTCCAAGTGTCCACCAGATACAAAAGCTCCAGTCTACTTTGATGGTGACTATGCTCAGTTTCGTGCAGTGGCGAGCCAATACCTCGCTTTTACTGAGTCTGAACCTTCAGTGACTATTTCTCCAGCCAATGCAATCAGATACTTCCTCCTGTTCTTCAAAGGTAGAGCACTGGACTGGGCGAATCCTCTCATTGAATCTAAAGATCCGTTACTGAGTGATCTTCCCGCTTTCTGCGAAGCCGTAAAACAGGAGTTTGCTCCAAAGTTTATGCATTCAGAGTCATCTGGGCATTCTGGCCAATTTGTCAACAGTTTGTCTACTGCTAAATCCTCTCCAACATCTCTGTCTGTGCAAGATCAGGATACATTAGACCAAGCTATTAAAGATTTCCAAGCTGTAAAGTCAAGACAAGGTTCTCAGACTTCAGATTTGAAAGTTGCATATACTCCCATGTCTCCATCCTACAGCAACACTTCTGAAAGTATTGACTCCCCAGATTCAACATCTGCTCAGTCTTCTGATCAGTCTTCCAGTTCTCAGTTTTTCGACTCAACTCCTTCCAAACACGAACAGGTTCTGTTGAATCAACGTATCAGAGATTTCAAGAATTACAGGAATTGGAGAGCTCCAGAACCAGTTCAAAGTCTACCATCTGTTGACGTAAGTGTTGGCTATGCTGCCGTAAACCCTAGTCCTGGTGTCTCATATAGCTTCAAATTCACTGGTCCACAGATTGTCTCAGATTCTGTTGTTCCTAAACAAAAGGCTCCCATGACCACACTAGACCTGGACTCTGACTCTGAAAGTGAGTTTGTTGATGAAGACTCAAGTTACATTATGGGAGGTTCTATCCTTCCTAGCTATGCCTTTTCCCAGGAAGTAAATTCTGTCTCAAATGACCCTGAATGGTCTACTTGTTCTGACGAGGAAAATCTGTCTTCTGAAGATGAAAGTTGGGAAGACTTTTGAGGACCTCTGCTTTTGTGTTTTCCTAAGTTCTTTTTCAAGGTTCCTCCAAGTTCCAGCGTGGGTGTTCGGTGCCCACCCATAAAAGGGGGGGTACTGTCAGGAATCTGCATTTTCCATCGCATCACTGCTGTGGAACTACAGGTCCCAGCAGTTCAGTTCTGTTCCAGTCTTCAGTCTCCTGCAGCCCACAGTTCACCGTGCTCCACCTAACCAGTTCAGTTCTGTTCCAGTTCTGGTTTTCAGTCCTCTGCAGCCTGGAATGCTTCAGCTAACTCACAGCTGATCTGGACACCTAATCCAGCTAGTATCTCTGCCTGCAGTTTGTGTCCAATCACTGCTGGGCAGGAGGTATAACTTCCAGTTTGTGGCTCTCTCACATTGCCTTGGACAACACGTCACATCCCGTGAACAGGCGGCTCCTGTTTGCAATCCTCTGTCTACAGAGATTTCCTTGTGTATTAGACCTGTGGAACTACAGGTCCCAGCTGTTCCAGTTCCCAGTTGTTCCTGTGTTCCTGTGGAACTACAAGTTCCAGCAACCCCTCCAGCTCTCCTGCAACATTCAGTGTGCAAGTTCCTGTGTTCCTGTGGAACTACAAGTTCCAGCAACCACTCCAGCTCTCCTGCTGCATTCAGTGTGTAAGTTCCTGTGTTCCAGTCTCCAGATCCCCGTGTTCCTGGTTACCTGCTTGTTACTCCGTGTTCCTGGTTATCCTACTACAGCTCCGTGGAACTACAAGCATCAGCAATTCCTGCATTCATTTACAGGCTTCACACCAATCTCCAACACAGTGTGCTTCAGCCTCAGCTGTAGAGACTCCATCTCCAGGTGCAGCTCATCACCTCACCTGTGAATCAGCTTGCAAGCTGCCTGTGCTTTCCAATAGCACTGTGAACCCTGCATCAAGTCTTCTTCATCTGCTACCAGGTTTGCTACCATTATTATCACCTCTGCTGGCTCCACGTGTTTATCATCTCTGGTTCCCATACCAGCATATTGCCATAGACTCTCACTGTATTGCCATAGACTCTCACTGTATTGCCATAGACTCTCACTGTTTTGTCATAGACTCTCAGCTTCCACGCTGCATCATACCCATTGCATTTATTATTGTTTACTTCTCCAAGTATTCCTGCTGCCATATTGTTTTATCTTTCTGCTTAATAAACAACATTGTGCACATGCGCAGGAATCCAATCCAGTATCCTCACTTCTTCCATCCTACCTCCACTGACCCACTAGCGCCCCCTCCGGGGACACAAACCAGACCGAACCTGACAGTGCTCTACCTGCTGCAATGTGTATAACGTGCTCTACCTGGTGCAATGTGTATAACGTGCTCTACCTGGTGCAATGTGTATAACGTGCTCTACCTGGTGCAATATGTATAACGTGCTGTACCTGCTGTAATGTGTATAACGTGCTCTACCTGCTGCAATGTGTGTAACGTGATCTACCTGCTGTAATGTGTATAACGTGCTCTACCTGCTGCAATGTGTATAACGTGCTCTACCTGGTGCAATGTGTATAACGTGCTCTACCTGGTGCAATGTGTGTAACGTGCTCTACCTGGTGCAATGTGTGTAACGTGCTCTACCTGGTGCAATGTGTATAACGTGCTCTACCTGCTGCAATGTGTATAACGTGCTCTACCTGCTGCAATGTGTATAACATGCTCTACCTGCTGCAATGTGTATAACGTGCTCCACCTGCTGCAATGTGTATAACGTGCTCTACCTGCTGCAATGTATATAACGTGCTCTACCTGGTGCAATGTGTATAACGTGCTCTACCTGCTGCAATGTGTATAACGTGCTCTACCTGCTGCAATGTGTATAACGTGCTCTACCTGGTGCAATGTGTATAACGTGCTCTACCTGGTGCAATGTGTATAACGTGCTCTACCTGGTGCAATGTGTATAACGTGCTCTACCTGCTGCAATGTGTATAACGTGCTCTACCTGCTGCAATGTGTATAACGTGCTCTACCTGTCGCAATGTGTATAACGTGCTCTACCTGGTGCAATGTGTATAACGTGCTCTACCTGGTGCAATGTGTATAACGTGCTCTACCTGGTGCAATATGTATAACGTGCTCTACCTGGTGCAATGTGAATAACATGCTCTACATGCTGCAATGTGTATAACGTGTTCTGCCTGCTGCAGTGTGTATGACGTGCTCTACATGCTGCAATGTGTATAACGTGCTCTAACCGGCTGCAATGTGTATAACGTGCTCTACCTGCTGCAATGTGTATAACGTGCTCTACCTGCTGCAATGTGTGTAACGTGCTCTTCCTGGCGCAATGTGTATAACGTGCTCTACCTGCTGCAATGTGTATAACGTGCTCTACCTGGAGCAATGTGTATGACGTGCTCTACCTGGTGCAATGTGTATGACGTGCTCTACCTGGTGCAATGTGTATAACGTGCTCTACCTGCTGCAATGTGTATAACGTGCTCTACCTGCTGCAATGTGTATAACGTGCTCTACCTGCTGCAATGTGTATAACGTGCTCTACCTGCTGCAATGTGTATAACGTGCTCTACCTGCTGCAATGTGTATAACGTGCTCTACCTGGTGCAATGTGTATAACGTGCTCTACCTGGTGCAATGTGTATAACGTGCTCTACCTGCTGCAATGTGTATAACGTGCTCTACCTGCTGCAATGTGTATAACGTGCTCTACCTGCTGCAATGTGTATAACGTGCTCTACCTGCTGCAATGTGTATAACGTGCTCTACCTGCTGCAATGTGTATAACGTGTTCTACCTGGTGCAATGTGTATAACGTGCTCTACCTGCTGCAATGTGTATAACGTCCTGATTATGTCCCAGTCAGAGGTGAGTGAGGTGGAGGAGGTGAGTGAGGTGGAGGAGGTGAGTGAGAGGGAGGAGGTGAGTGAGAGTGAGGAGGTTAGTGAGGAGGGGGTGGCTGCTGCTGCAGCCTCCAGTGATAGTGATGGTGTTGTGGCTCCGCAGCCACGCACCACTACAAAGACGGGCCGCAATGTTAAATTCAGCTACGCTGAGAATATGGCTTTGGTGCGGGAGCTGATGAGGCATCATCGGCAGTTGTTTGGCCATGATGCTGCAAAGGTGTCGTCACGCAGGAAGAGTGTTCTGTGGGGGAAGGTTGTTGCGGCTGTGAATAGTGAGGGTGTGGTGAGGCGGACCGAGGACACGCGTCGTAAGCGTTTTTACAACATAAAGCGCCGTGTCAAGGCGAAGATGGCCAAGGAGGCTAAATCGGCCCGCCAAACCAGGGTGGACATCCCTTCCGTGCATCTTACCGTGATTGGGAAGAGCCTGTGCGTGCACTCATTCCGCCAGAAGTGGTTGGTGCCACTTATGTCCGGGATTCGGATCGGCCAAGGCAGGATGGTGAGTTGTGTTTTTTGTGCTTTGTCCTTAGTTGTCTGAAATGTCTTCTAGCTAATTGTGGTTGTCAGTTTGTGCATTCTTCTAATGTGTTGGTGATGTAGTGCAGGCATGGCCAACCTGTGGCTCTCCAGCTGATGTGAAACTACAAGTCCCATCATGCCTTGCCACAGTTTTGCTATTAGGGAATGCTAAAACTGTGGCAGGGCATGCTGGGATGTGTAGTTTCACTACATCTGGAGAGCCACAAGTTGGCCAGGCCTGATGTACTGTTTTTTTTTTTTTTAATTATTTCTGGTTGCCTTGGCGTTTTCCTGGTGTTGTAAGTGAAAAGTAAATGTTTGTAGGTGTGTTTTCATGCTTTAACATTTTTAATTTAATTGGGATCTATTTTTGTTAGTTGGTTTCTTCTAATCAAATTTATATTTCCGTCTGGTGCGGGATAAATCCTAGTTTATTGACTGCTCTCATTGTTCCCAGTCACTGCCCCGCGGCACATAGGATAAAAGTAGAAGGGGGATTCAGCCTATATACACCAGAGCTTCTTTATATCTATCAGAGGAAGGATCTCTATCAGAAGAATGGTTATAGCACTGTTTATATAACAGCATATATTATCATTATTACAGGCTGCTACTCTCTCCCCAGCCTCATTCATTCTTCAGATGTTATATTTCTGTAGCGGGTGCTGGAGATACAGAAAGGTGGTTCTCCTGATTTGTGGAGTCATTACATACAGACGTCATTACTAGTCACTGGTTACTACTCGTTATCTGACTGATTTATATTTATATCAGGCGTCACTCAGTGATTGGCAATAGTATTGTGTAGATACATGTTGGGACAACTTAGCAGGCCTTTGGAATGAAACAGGCAGAAAGCTGGATATTATCTATGTACTAACCTTGGGATAATATAATGTATACCTCGCTCTGTGACAGGGTTTCATATTGTATACCTTGTTACAGGGAATATCCCTTCTCAATAACAATATTGTCACAGAAGTGATACAAATGTGTAGCATTGGATATGCATGCCTTAGAGAACTGTGCTGTGTTACATGGTTACACATGATATGCTCAGTCACAGGAGAACACCTTTTATTACCAACAATATTGTTTTATTCAATGTGCATATCTTTGTGATGTGGTCAGTTATCAATTTATATATGTACTGAATGGGTAACACATGTGATTGGGGATTCTGCTCTGGTACAGGGTTTTACAATGATATACTTGGTTGGTACTTATTTCATGCCTATTGAAAAATCTATCTTAAATAAAAATAAAAGTTATGTTTTAATTTATTCATGAAACAAAGAAAAAAGAGTGCACCACACATTAAGGCTTCTTTAGATATAAGTCCACTAGCGTTTTTTTCTAAACCACCTAACCAGTCATTGCAATTTGCTTAATGGCGCACCTCCAACCAGATTAGCTAATCTTTGGTTCATACATAGAAGGATCATAAAACAATTATCATTTGGGCCTGTGCATAGTCCCTCAGACTTAACGTCTTCCCTGGAAATACTTGTGGATGGAGCCCTTCATTCGCTTAGGCAGGATTCAAGGGTGTTCAATCTGTTTAAATCAGAGCACTACATTTTGGCCACCGTGCTCGATTCTAGGTTTAAAGCCTACGTTGTATCTCTCTTTCCGGACACAAGTCTGCAGAGGAGGAAAGACCTGCTGGTGAGAAAATTGTCAGCTCAAGCGGAACGTGACCCGTCAACAGCTCCTCCTTCATTTTCTCCAGCAGCTGGAGCTGCGAGGAAAAGGATAACATTTCCGAGCCCACCCGCTGGACACAAAAGTAACACTACAAGTGACACATTAACAGGAAATTGTTTCTGTCATCATAGCGACAATTATCTGGAAATAAGATAATACACAGACACATAAAAAGACTCAACGGAAATCTTTTGTTTTTAAACAACTTTATTTCATATCTTTAATACAGATTTTTCTCTATATTTTAAACTTAAAAAATACTTTACTCTGCACAACATGGATAAAATATCCTTTAAATCACAGAAACAATTCAAGTTACATTATAGTATTGCAGGTAAGTAAAACAGATACATATCAGGAGAGCCAAAACCCTATGGGGGTCATTCAGACCCAACTGCAATAGCAGTTTGCTGGTGGTGGCAATATACACGTGCGCAGCGGTCGTGCAGACACACATTGCGGTCGCAT
Organism: Pseudophryne corroboree; assembly: GCF_028390025.1. Lineage (NCBI taxonomy): Eukaryota > Metazoa > Chordata > Amphibia > Anura > Myobatrachidae > Pseudophryne > Pseudophryne corroboree. The sequence goes on from NW_026967529.1 coordinate 970,958, forward strand.
CCCTGAGGGGTGAACACAGGTGGGCCGGGACCATTTTCCGGGGGGCTGCGTGATATCACATATGCGTTCCTCTTTAACCCCCTATAAGCTTCCAGAGTGCACCTCATATCTCATCTTTTCCAAGTTACTACAAACGATATGAGATCGGTAGCAGCACTACTTTCAGGATTATTACACAGAACACACATAAAGGCTGACACAGCAAATAACAGTAACACATACAAGGGATTAATTAGAAATAAGGAAGCACAATCATCATTAAGTCTAATTATCAACTGGTTCTCTGTGGGACCCATACACCTCTTTACTGCCACCAGCAGCCCCAGGTACTGCACTGCGGCCATCCGCCCCGTCTCCCCCCACTACTGCCACCACCCTGTCTCCCACCCCACTACTGCCACATCTCCCCCCACTACTGTCACCGCCCCATCTCCCCCCACAACTGCCACCCACCCCGTCTCCTCCCACTACTGCCACCACCCCATATCCTCCCGCTACTGCCACCTGCCCAATCTCCCCCCACTACTGCCACTCGCCCTGCCTCCCCCCACTACCGCCACCCGCCCTGTATCCCCCCACTACTGCCACTGCCCTGTCTCCCCTCTGACACCTTAGTGCTGCTTGAGGACAATATTACCCACAGACAGTGCCTCCGGCAGCCCCCGCTGCAGCACTAGTGCCACCACCCTGTCTCCACCTCTGACATCTAAGAACTTCTTGGGGATTCTTGGTACTGCTGGTAACAGTTCTTCATCTGCAGATGGCAGCAAGCAGGGCAGTAACGAGGCAGAAGCTGCTTCTGGTACCATGGACCCTGGTCATGTAGGGTTGGGATAGCCCATTATGTAATAGAGTCACCATCTTACAGGCAGCCGGTGAAGGGAGCAGAGAATGGGTGTTATGTGGCAGGAACGGGCTGGTTAGGTAAAAGCCTGGCTGCTGCATTCTGTACAAGCTACAAGCGGTGCAATTCTTTTGCTAGGAGACCCAGGTAGAAGAAATTGGAGTAGTCTATGCGTGATGATACAAGTACATGTATGACTGTAGGTAGATCTTCTGAGGGAATAAAGTGTTGGAGTCTGACTATGTTCCTCAGATGAGGATCTGATTGTGGCAGATACTGATGTCTAAGTGTCACTCCACTATCCAGGACACCAAGATTCCACACATGATCAGCATTTTGTAACTCTGAACCCCCAAGCGTAAGTCTGGTTGGTTTGCAAAGCTGAACTGTAGCCCTGCCCTTTGGTGGTGAGCTTAAAGACCTGCTTCATCAGGACTGAATCACAGCCAACTGGCATCACCCACACCTGGAGCTCAGCTAGACAACCCTTTAGGATTGGTACTGGGTTCTCAGTACCTAGAGCAAAGACAGGTCATCTGTATAGCAGTGGTAGATGAGGGCATGACATCTGATTATTTCACCCGGTGGTAACATGTATATTGCAAAAAGCATAGGAGATAGGATAAGAACCTTGAAGAACAATGCATGGCAATGATAAGTATACTCCAGAAGATTAAAATGGTTCCTCATCTGAGTGATGTCTATTGTGTGTAACAAGAGATGATTTATTTCTCAGAGTATAGAAATCGCTTCTCACCTGTGTGACTTCTGTAATGTCTAACAAGAGCTGATTTGTGTGCAAAACATTTCCCACACTCAGAACATGGAAATGGCTTCTCACCTGTGTGAGTTCGCTGATGTGTAATAAGTTCTGATTTCTGTGTAAAACATTTCTCACACTCAGAACATGGAAATGCCTTCTCACCTGTGTGACTTCTGTGATGTATAACAAGAACTGATTTCTGTGTAAAACATTTCCCGCACTCAGAGCAAGAAAATGGCTTCTCACCTGTGTGAGTTCTCTGATGTCTAACAAGATGTGATTTGTCTGCAAAACCTTTCCCACACTCAGAACATGGAAATGCCTTCTCACCTGTGTGACTTTGCTGATGGGTAACAAGTCGTGATTTGTGTGTAAAACATTTCCCGCACTCAGAGCAAGAAAATGGCTTCTCACCTGTGTGACTTCTGTGATGTATGACAAGATCTGATTTACATGCAAAACATTTCCCACACTCAGAGCAAGAAAATGGCTTCTCACCTGTGTGACTTCTGTGATGTATAACAAGATCTGATTTACATGCAAAACATTTCCCACACTCAGAACATGGAAATGGCCTCTCACCTGTGTGACTTCTGTGATGTATAACAAGATCTGATTTACATGCAAAACATTTCCCACACTCAGAACATGGAAATGGCTTCTCACCTGTGTGACTTCTCTGATGTCTAACAAGATTGGATTTCCAGGTAAAACTTTTCCCGCACTCAGAGCAAGAAAATGGCCTCTCACCTGTGTGACTACTCTGATGTCTAACAAGAAGTGATTTAAGTGCAAAACATTTCCCACACTCAGAACATGGAAATGGCTTCTCACCTGTGTGACTTCTCTGATGTATAACTAGATGTGATTTCTTTGTAAAACATTTCGCACACTCAGAACATGGAAATGGCTTCTCACCTGTGTGACTTCTCTGATGTATAACAAGTTGTGATTTCTTTGTAAAACATTTCCCACACTCTGAACATATCAGTGGCCTTCCACCTGCCTTACCTGTGTGTGGGTTAATAGGCTTTGTGTTCTTTGTAAAACATTTGGCATCTATAGAACAGGGAAACACTGTATCTACTGTCAGAGCTGTAACAGATGCACCAATATCAGAGTCATCAGGAGAACATTTCCCAGGATCAGGGGGATCAGCTGATAGAGCTGGATGTATAATTGGGGTAATGGGATTAGCTCCTGGAGAATCCTGTCTACTGTCATTATCTTTTATGTCACAATCCGAGGATAACATTAGATGTCCTTCTGAGATGTTCCTGCTTGTGTGTCCATCTGCTGGAAATAAAATACATTACGGAAATGTGACATTTTCTGTAACAATATTAATCCTGTAAACAATAGGAGAAGACGACTCTCTGGGACACTTAATTGTAAATGTGTGTGTATAATAAAACATAACTTTTAATGAAGGCTTTATAATATTGTGTCTCAGACTATCATTGTGTCCACCCTCCTGAGAACACTCACAATAACATATGTAATATTATAATAAGACTTAGATATCTCTCTCTTGTACTGGTAACTAACCATGAAGTATAAATGGAGATGTAGTCACTCGCCAAGTCCTATGTCAGCAACAATGTAAAACAATGGATAGGGGAACATATCGTATGATTTGGAGATTCTAGATGAACAATAATATCAGTCATATGAGCTGATGGATCAGAGAAATGTCTCCTAACGTTACTCCTGGAAGCATTGGTAAGGTAGAATTCCTTTATGTGTGCTCATACGCTGGTAAGCCTGTACATGTGTTACTCACCCTTATATAACGTATATTGCTACAGCAGAGTAGGTGTGGAACAAGGTACTTTACATGCAATACACCATATAATACCCTGTAATCATCATCATCATCATCATCTGCTAGGTTATACTCTACTTTCTCTTATGTACTAGAGGACACTTGAGTCCATTTAGTACCATGGGGTATAGATGGGTCCTTTGGGAGCCACTGGCACTTTAAAAGTTTAATAGTGTGGGCTGGCCCCTCCCTCTATGCCCCTCCTACCAGACTTAGTTTAGAAAATGTGCCCGGAGGAGCCGGTCACAGCTAGGGGAGCTCCTAGGAGTTTTCTTAGCTTTTTATTTTCTAGACATAGGTTACAGGAAGGCTGCTGGCAACAGCCTCCCTGCTTCGTGGGTTTTAGGCGGGGAGGGGGTAGAAACTAACTTCCTGAAGAATAGTGATGGGTACCGGAAATTTTTCGGGTTTTGTGTTTTGGTTTCGGTTCCGGTTCCGCGGGCGTGTTTTGGATTCAGGCGCATTTTGGCAAAACCTCCCTGAAAATGTTTTGTCAGATGCGGGTGTGTTTTGGATTGTTGTTTTTTTTTTTTTTCAAAAAACCCTCAAAAACAGCTTAAATCATAGAATTTGGGGGTCATTTTGATCCCATACTATTAACCTCAATAACCATAATTTCCACTCATTTCCAGTCTATTCTGAACACCTCACAATATTATTATTTTTACTTCTAAAATTTGCACCAAGGTTGCTGGATGACCAAGCTAAGCGACCCAAGTGGCTGACACAAACACCTGGCCCATCTAGGTGTGGCACTGCAGTGTCAGACAGGATGGCCGATTTAAAAAATAGTCCCCAAACAGCACATGATGCAAATAAAAAAAAAAGAGGTGCACCAAGGTCGCTGGATGGCTAAGCTAAGCGACCCAAGTGGCCAACACAAACACCTGGCCCACCTAGGAGTGACACTGCAGTTTTCTAGCGAGAGGATGTGAATCTGAACCACTAGCCATGAACATAGGCCAGGGCCTCAGCCGTTCCTTGCCACTCCGTGTCGTAAATGGCATATTGGCAAGTTTACGCTTCTCATCAGATGCTTTTAATTTAGATTTTTGGGCCATTTTACTGAACTTTTGTAGTATGCTTTACAACACAGAGGTAGAGCAATGGACTACTGTACCGTACTGCTATATATATATACTGGTGGTCACCAAAATTCTGCACTGTCCTACTATATAATACTGCGCACAACTAAAATGCACCACAGGTGTGGATGGATGGTATACTTGACGACACACAGGTAGGTAGAGCAGTGGACTACTGTACCGTACTGCTATATAATACTGGTGGTCACTGGTCAGCAAAATTCTGCACTGTCCTCCTATACTACAATGCAGCGTTTTTCAGGCAGAGAACGTAGATATTTTCAGCACACTGAATACAGAAACTGATAGAATACTGCACGTCCTCTCCCTATCATCTCCAATGCACGAGTGAAAATGGCGGCAACGCGCGGCTCCTTATATAGAATATGATTCGAGAATCCGACAGCGGGATGATGACGTTCGGACCGCAAAATTTTAAAAATCCAAACCCCCTCCCGTCTTCTTTAGAGGTGGTCGGGGAAGATCAAAAAAACCTGCACCAACAGGTTCCCAGGAACAGAATCCAGGTTCTGCTTCCTCCAAATATTCAGCATGATGGTGGACCTGTCAGCCTGGAGATCAGACAGGTGGGAGCGAGACTAAAAGATTTCAGTTACGTCTGGGCGTCATCATGCCTAGACCCCTGGGTGACGGATATTGTTACCCAGGGGTACAGACTGGAGTTTCAGGAACTCCCACCTCACAGATTCTTCAAATCAGGCTTACCAGGTTCGCAGACAGAAAGTGCTATTCTACAGGAAGCCATTCAAAAAAGAGGATTTTGGTACTTACCGATAAATCCATTTCTCTGAATCCTCTAGGGGACACTGGAGTCCTATACAGTAGGGGTGTGAAGCCTTGAACCGGAGGTGTGGCACAATCTTAAATTAACATTGTCTGCACAGCCGGCTCCTCTCCCTTCACATCCCTCCTCCCTCAGTTTGAAGAATTGTGACTGAGAATAGGACATAACACTATAGACCATGGCGAGGAACCGAACCGTACAACATATCAAAGAGCGGCCAAGAACTCTTAACCGAATAACAAACGCTGTTTGTACGAACTGATTAAAACAAGAACTTGGAACACAGCAGGCTGACAGCACCGGGGCGGGCGTCCAGTGTCCCCTAGAGGATTCAGAGAAATGGATTTAATCGGTAAGTACCAAAATCCTCTTTTCTCTTTCATCCACTAGGGGACACTGGAGTCCTATACAGTAGGGGACGTCCCAAAGTTTTCCCCCAGGGAGGGAGTGCTGTCGGTGGCCTGCAAAACTAAACGTCCGAACTTAGATTCTCCGGACGCAAAAGTATCAAACTTGTAAAATCTTATGAACGTGTGGGCTGAAGACCACGTCGCCGCTCTGCAAAGTTGAGTAGTGGAAGCACGTCTGGCAGCCGCCCACGAGGCACCCACTGATCGGGTAGTATGAGCACCCGTCTGACCCGGAACCTGTTTGCCACAGGAAATATAAGCCTGCCGAATGGCAAGTCTAATCCATCTGGACAAAGTCTGCTTAGAGGCCGGCCAACCCTTCTTTGGCCCATCATAAAGAACAAATAAATGGTCCGACTTTCTGAAGGACGACGTAACCTGTACGTATACCCGTAAAGCTCGGACAACATCCAATGACACGTCCTCATCTGTGAGACCATGGAAAGACGGGACCACTATTGGCTGGTTTACATGAAACCCCGACACCACCTTCGGAAGGAAGTCTGCTCTTGCACGGAGTTCCGCCCTATCCTCATGAAAAACTAAGAAAGGGCTCTTACAGGATAAAGCTCCCAACTCAGAAACCCGCCATGCCGAAGCCAAGGCCAGTAATAACGTGACCTTCCAAGAAAGATATTTCAGGTCCGTTCTCGTCAATGGCTCAAGAGTCGGTGACTTCAAATATTCTAACACCAACCCTAAGTCCCATGGTGCCGTGGGAGGACGAAAAGGGGATTGAATCCTCAGAACCCCCTGTAAAAAGGTTTGAATCTCTGGTAAGGATGCTAGCCGCTCTTGAAAAAGGATGGAGAGAGCCGAAATCTGAACCTTCAAGGAGCCCAATCTGAGTCCTCCCTCTAGACCGGCCTGAAGGACAAAAGTAGAAGTCGCGATAAAGTTAGATGAATTCCATCCCCGTTCCTGACACCAAGCCATGTACCGTCTCCAAATCCTGTAGTAGTGCCTGGCTGTGACCGGTTTCCTTGCGGCAATCATTCTAGGAATGGCCGTTCGTGGGATCCCTCTGTTTCTTAAGATACGGGTTTCAATAGCCACGCCGTCAAACGCAGCCTGTTCAGATCGGGGTGTAGGAACGGTCCCTGAGATAGCAGGTCCTCTCTCTGAGGTAACCTCCAAGGATCTTCCGCAAATAACCCTCGCAGGTCGGTGTACCAACTCCTGCGGGGCCAATCTGGTGCGATTAGAATGACCCACACTCGTTTCCGCTTTATTCTTTTCAGAACCCTGGGTATGAGTGTGAAAGGTGGAAAAATGTAAACCCTCCTGTAACACCAAGGAAGTGTTAATGCGTCCACTCCTTCTGCTGCTGGATCTCGAGTTCTTGATACATAACTGGGCAGCTGATGATTTTGTCGAGACGCCATTAGATCCATCTGAGGCAGACCCCATCTTATCACAATCATGTTGAAAATCCGTGGATGAAGGCACCACTCCCCCGGATGCATGTCCTGGCGACTGAGGTAATCTGCCTCCCAGTTCTCCACACCTGGAATGAACACTGCGGAGAGAATGATGTCTTTTCTTTCTGCCCACAACAAGATCTTTGTGGCCTCCTTTAACGCCATCCTGCTCTTTGTTCCTCCTTGATGGTTTATGTAAGCTGTCGTCGTGACATTGTCAGACTGAATCCTGATGTGTTGATTCATGACTAGGTCTTCTGCTAAGAGAAGGGCATTGTAGACTGCTCTTAGTTCAAGTATATTTATGGGTAATTTGCTTTATTGTAGCGTCCACCGTCCCTGAAACTGATGGTCCTCTAGGACGGCTCCCCAACCTCTGAGACTGGCATCCGTCGTCAGGATCTTCCAATCCCAAATGCCGCATTTCTTGCCGGCTGTAAGGTTCTTGTGTAACGACCACCATGTCAAGGAGACCCGTACTTGTGGTTGAAGTCGGATTCTCCGATGTAGGAGCCAGTGCGAGCCTGCTCCCTGAGCAATGAGGTTCATCTGGAATGGTCGGGAATGAAGTCTGCCATACTGGAGAGCTTCGAACGACGCCACCATCTTCCCGAGAAGTTGCACACAGAGGTGCAGAGAAACGGTCTACGTCCTCAGTACCTGAGCCACTAATCTCTGTAGGTCCTGTACCTTACTCTCTGGTAGGAACACACGTAATAGGACCGTGTCCAAGATGAGACCGAGGAATTGAATCCGTTGAGTCGGTACGAGGTTGGACTTTTGGAAATTGACAATCCATCCATGTTGAATTAGAAATTGATGTGATGTCTGAACATCCTTGAGCAGTCGATTCTGAGATGGAGCTTTGATCAGTAAATCGTCCAGATAAGGTATAATCGTGACCCCCCAACAGTCTCAGTCCTGCCACCATGATCGCCATGATCTTTGTGAAAATTCTTGGGGCTGACGCTAGACCGAACGGTAAAGCCCGGAATTGGTAGTGCTCCGCCACCAGTGCGAACCGTAAGTAAGCCTGGTGAGGAGTCCAGATTGGGATATGCAGATATGCATCCTTTATGTCCATGGATACCATGAACTCGCTTGGCTCTAAGCCTGCAATGACTGATTGGATTGATTCTATCTTGAATCTGTAGACTCTTAAAAACTGGTTGAAAACTTTTAAATTGAGTATTGGTCTGACCGTCCCGTCTGGTTTTGGCACGACAAAAAGATTGGAATAGAACCCCGTTCCTCTCGGAGAAGCGGGAACCGGAATAATGACCTCTGCTTGAAGCAATTTGTGAATTGCTGCCCGTAGTGCCCTTGCTTTTTGAGGGCACTGAGGCAATCCTGTTGTAAAAAACTGACTGTGAGGCCTCTGTTGAAATTCCAGTTTGTATCCCTGAGAGATTAAGTTGTTCACCCAAAGTTCTGGTGAGGTTTTGGCCCAGATGTCCTGAAAACCTTCCAGTCGGCCGCCCACCAAGGGGGACCCCAGGTGAGCTGGGAGGCCGTCATGCCACGGTCTTGTCAGCAGGTTTATCCTGCTTTCTGGTTGCTGCTTGCGAGCAGCCTCTACCTCTGCCCCCGCGTGCTTGTGCACCGAACCCCCTACCTCGGGCTCGAAAGGACTGTGACCTAAATTAAGTAAAAGATGGTCCTGAATAACCTCTCCTAGTTTGTGGAGCGGTTCTCGTATAAGGAGTTGGCAGAAAAGTGGACTTCCCCGCTGTAGCCTGCGAAATCCACTTGTCCAACTCTGGTCCGAACAGCATTTCACCCCCAAAGGGAATGGATTCTACCGCCTTCTTGGTGTCAGAGTCACCTTGCCATTCTCCGAGCCATAAAATCCTTCTAGCCGATATGGCCGATGCAGATATGCGCGATGCTATTCTGCTAATATCCTTAGAAGCTTGACACAAGTATGAAGCAGATTCTCGAATGTGTAATCTCTTCTAAGCTATTTTCCTCCTCAATAGCTTGTACGATCCGGCCAGACCATGCACCCATGGCTTTGTTGACCCAAGCACAGATGATCGCAGGTCTCTGCGCTGCACCTGCTGCTACAAACATTGATTTTAACGCCGTGTCAACTTTACGGTCGGACGCATCCTTTAACGTAGTTACGTTAGGAATTGGCAAGATTGTCTTCTTTGACAATCTTCCTAGTGAAGCATCCACTACCGGTGGGTTTTCCCACTTGTCCATTACACCCTTAGGTAGGGGGTAAGTTACCTGAAAACGTTTCGGAAATTGAAAACGTTTGTCAAGTTGTTTCCAAGCCTCCTCCATCTGAGACTGGAGGGATTTAGGAATGGGAAACGCTGCTGAACGCGGCTTCTGGGATTCGAACAAATCGAAATCCTCCGGCTCCCGGACTTCCTCTTCCTTAAAGCTTAGGATGTCCTTAACCGCGTCAATTAAGGAATCCAGACCAGAGATCGCCGAGTCTTCTTCAGGAAAATCGGCGTCTAGGATGGGTTCAATTAACTCACCTTCTTCCGTATCCAGAAGAAAACCCTCTTCCTCCGCAGTTTCTGGTATAATAGGAAAAGTTCTTTTAACAGCCCTGCGCACACTCGTCTCAGCGTGTGTGGGCGGTGTTAACTTGATGAGAAATTCCTCCATTGTCTTTGAGAATCCCGCAGCCCATTCTGATTGCTGCTTGCGGGATTCTGCCATTTCCTTGGAGATTCTATTGGCAAGGTTGTCTTCCCATGCCTTAGCCAGAGCACTGCTCCCAGGTGGAGCGTCCTTGTCTAAGCAGGAGTCGCACACCCCGGAGCTGCCAACCCGCGTGCTCTTCTTGTTACATTTCGTACAAACATAGCAGGTCTTTGAGGTCTTGGTAGCCTTAGACATGTTGTTTTTCTTTTTAAAACCCCCTCATCAGGGTATTACGCAGCGCTTTCACCCTTTAAACTAGGAAGAGAAAGACTGGGAGATGACGGAAGCGAAGGTATTGGATCCGGCTGGAATTACCTGTCCCCTTTTCTTTATAAAAGGAACAGGTCAAAAAATAAAAAATAAAAAATAAAACACCAGCCGACTCTCAACCCTCACACCCCAACTGTAAATCAGCCACGATGTTAAAGTTGGCTTGCTTCTGTGTATTTTCTCCGGGATCTTTGAACAGACGTCCCTTGAAAATATAATTTGTAAAGTTTGTTTAATTTTCAGGAGATCCTCATATTGTATATATACACATTTCCCCAGCAGAGGGAGCGGTTTCCTAACTCTCTCTATTATCTTATGCCTGTACTAACCAGGCCGTGCAGCAGGGGGAAGGGGAGGACCCATCCCTCACCTCATCCTGGCGCCAAAACGAACAAACATGATCCCCACTATGTAAGTTCATATGGTGTGGTTCTGTTAATATCCTTAGCCTTTTAACATTGATCTCCCCCTCTGCCGCTACACAGCGCGCTCCGGACCCGCCGGCTGGCGTGCGCGCGACGGGTCCGTCTTCCGCAGCGGTGCCCGTGCTCCTCTCCGCACGTGAGTCACCCCATTTGCAAATCGCCCAGGGGCCGCCGGCTGGCGCGCGCGACGGGTCCGTCTCCCGTAGCGGCGCCTGTTCTCCGCTCTGCTCTGATCTTGCTGTGCAGCGCACCGCTTCCGCCGTCCCCCCTGCTACAGGGAAGACAGGCTGAGTCCCGCGCCGCACTAAGTCTCCCACGCGCCGCCATGCCCTTCCTCCCTGATTAGCTGTATAAAAGGGAATTTTAAACAATATTCGCAGTAGAGGTTTTAGAGAGAGAGGGAAAGAAAAAAAAAATTATATCTTTTCTAACTGGATCCCTAGGCTAAGCTTGTACCAGTACTCACTATTAGCTGATTTGAGGATCTCCTGTGGAGAGATGCAGGTCCCTTCAATAGGGATATTTGTCTCTCTGATCTTAGGCAGCTTTGTCCCCCCTTTATTAGGGTTACGCAGCCCCTTTTAGATTTTCAGTCAGGAGCTCAAGTGCTCAATGTATTGTGCCTCCAGCACAATTCTTCAAACTGAGGGAGGAGGGATGTGAAGGGGGAGGAGCCGGCTGTGCAGACAATGTTAATTTAAGATTGTGCCACACCTCCGGTTCAAGGCTTCACACCCCTACTGTATAGGACTCCAGTGTCCCCTAGTGGATGAAAGAGAAACTGGTACAAACAAATGTTATTGTTCCAGTTCCACCTCACCCAAAAATCAAGGGTTATTACTCAAACTTGTTTGTGGTACCAAAACCGGATGGTTCGGTAAGGCCTATATTGAACCTGAAGGTGCTGAAACCCTACTTGAGGGTTTTCCAATTCAAGATGGAGTCTCTGAAAGCGGTGCTCTCAGGACTGGAGGAGGGGGAATTCCTAGTATCCCTGGATATCAAGGATGCGTACTATCACATTCCGATCTGGCCGCCTCACCAGGCCTATTTACGGTTTGCACTACAGGACTGTCACTATCCGTTCCAAACATTGCCATCTGGCCTCTCCACAGCACCGAGGGTGTTCACCATGGTCATGGCGGAGATGATGCTACTCCTACGCAAACAGGGAGTGAACATAATTCCATATCTGGATGATCTGCTGATAGAGGCATCTTCCAAGGAGAAGCTGTTGCAGAGTATTAAGCTCTCAACTCAACTACTCTGGGATCATGGGTGGATCCTGAACCTTCCAAAGTCACATTTGGAACAGACAAGGAGACTGCCTTTCCTGGAGATGACACTCAACACGGAAGTGCAGAGGGTGTTTCTACCGGTGGAGAAAGCTTTGGTGATCCAATCAATGGTCCGGGATGTCGTGAAACCTCCCCGGGTATCGGTTCATCGGTGCATTTGTCTTCTGGGGAAGATGGTATCCTCCTACGAGGCTCTACAATACGGAAGACTCCATGCACGCTTCATCCAGCTGGATCTCCTGGACAACTGGTCGGGATTGCATCTTCACATGCACCAACGGATATGCCTGTCGCCGAATGCCAGAATTTCACTACTCTGGTGGCTGCAAACTTCTCACCTGCTCGAGGGCCGCAGGTTCAGGATTCAGAATTGGATTCTTCTAACCACGGATGCAAGCCTCACCCAGGGGGAAAACTTCCAAGGAAAGTGGTCAAGCCAGGAACCGGTCCTTCCAATAAACATTCTGGAACTAAGAGCCATATACAATGGCCTTCTAAAAGTGGCTCATCTTCTACAATATCGAGTCATGCAGGTTCAGTCGGACAACATCACAGCGGTGTCCTACATAAACAGGCAGGGTGGAACGAAGAGCAGGGCTGCAATGTCAGAGGTAACAAGAATCCTCCTCTGGGCAGAACGACATGCGCTGGTGCTGTAGGCGTTCATTCCTCAGCAGACACAATCTCCTTCCAGGAGAATGGGGCCTCCACCCAGAGGTATTCACAGAGGTAACACGCCGATGGGGTGTACCTCAGATAGACATGATGGCCTCTCGCCTCAACAAGACGCTTCGGAGGTACTGTTCCAGGTCACGAGACCCACAGGTAGTGGCGGTGGACGCCCTGGTGACTCCGTGGGTGTTCCAGTCAGTATATGTGTTCCCTCCACTTCCACTCATCCCAAGGATTCTAAAACTAATAAAAAGATAACCAGTTCCAGCGATCCTCATTGCTCTTGACTGGCCAATGCAGGCTTGGCACGCGGATCTTCCGAGGCCTCTTCCTCTTCGTGAGGACCTTCTACTGCAGGGGCCGTTCGCCTATCACGACTTACCGCAGCTACGTTTGACGGCATGGAGGTTGAATGCCAGATCTTAGCTCGGAAGGGCATACCGAATAAATTTTTTTTCCTACTCTGATCCAAGTTAGGAAGGGGGTAACGTCTAAGCATTACCATCGGATTTGGAAAAAGTATGTGTTTTGGTATGAATCCAAGAAGTTTCCTACGGTGGAGTTTCAACTGGGACATTTTCTCTTTCTGCAAGCGGGTGTGGATGTTGGCCTACGCCTGGGCTCCATCAAGATCCAGATTTTGGCCTTGTCTATTTTCTTCCAGAAACAATTGGCTGCTATCCCTGAGGTTCACACTTTCTTGAGAGGAATTCTGCACATCCAACCACCCTTTGTGCCTCTTATGTCACCTTGGGATCTTAATGTGGTGCTGCAGTTCCTGCAATCGGATTGGTTCGAACCTTTACAGGAGGTGGACGTAAAGTTTCTTATTTGGAATGCAGTCACGTTGTTGGCCTTGGCTTCTGCCAGACGTCTGTCAGAATTGGGTGCATTTTCGCACAAGAGCCCCTACTTGATTTTCCATGAGGATAGAGCGGAGCTCAGAACGCGTCAGCAATTTCTCCCTAAGGTTGTGTCGGCTTTTCATATAAACCAACCTATTGTGGTGCCAGTGGCTACTGACACCTCAATTACCTCAAAGTCCGTGGATGTCGTGCGGGCTTTGAAAATCTATGTGAAGAGAACTACTCGTCACAGGAAGTCAGACGCACTATTTGTACTTTATGAACCCAACAAGATTGGGTGTCCTGCTTCTAAGCAGACAATTTCACGCTGGATCAGGCTTACTATCCAGCATGCTTATTCCACGTCAGGATTGACAATTCCAAAATCTGTTCAGGCCCACTCTACCCGTAAAGTGGGTTCTTCCTGGGCAGCTGCCCAGGGTGTCTCGGCTATTCAGCTTTGCTGAGCAGCTACTTGGTCAGGGTCGAACACGTTTGCTAGGTTTTACAAGTTCTATACTTTGACCAAACTTGAGGTCCTCAGACGCCAATCAGTTCTGCAGGAACCTCAGTACTCTCACTCCTGTACTGGGAGCTTTGGTACATCCCCATGGTACTAAATGGATCCCAGCATCCTCTAGGACGTAAGAGAAAATAGGATTTTAATTACCTACCGATAAATCCTTTTCTCGTAGTCCATAGAGGATGCTGGGTGCCCGCCCTGTGCTTCGTATTACTGCATTGTTAATTGGTTCAGTATTGTTGGTTCAGCTGTTGCTGAATTGTTCCAAGTTGGTTAGTTTGGCCTTATGTTATGTGTGAGCTGGTGTGAATCTCACCACTATCTGTGTAATTCCTTCTCTCGAAGTATGTCCGTCTCCTCGGGCACAGTTTCTAGACTAAGTCTAGTAGGAGGAGCATAGAGGGAGGGGCCAGCCTACACTATTAAACTCTCAAAGTGCCAGTGGGTCCCAAAGGACTTGTCTAGCCCCCCTGGTACTAAATGGACCCCAGCATCCCCAACAGACTACGAGAAAAGGACATCCCCATCATCAGTGTCTTACCTCTATTCTCTCAATAGTAATAAGGATGATGTGTGTACGGTAAGTATGATACAGAGAATTACATATCAGAATCTATACTGCTGCCGCGATACTTTGTATTCTCTAGGATACGTTCGCTGCATAAACCTTGCAGCTTTTTCAAAGGTTTATGCAGCGAAACGCGTCAGGCATTTACCCTTTTGAACAGGACAACCCGGAATTGGACCCGAACCAGCCCATATCACCTACCAGCTATCCAGTGGAGTCCTAGAGAGGCACCATCCTATCTCCGCATCGCATGAGGTACCCACCATACATGGGATATTGCAATAACCCTCTAGCGGCATATGGAACTTTTATTTGGACTCTATACCATCTAAAAGGGACTCTTTATAGTGGAATTTAACTGGACATATCATCTATGGGCAAAATGTGGAACGGATCCTAGAGAATACAAAACATCAGTCCTGAATAATTTCCTGGGGTAAACTTCATCCATCTTATATCATTGGCTAAATCATTCCTTGCTTACAATTGGCTTATTTTGCACAAAATACTGCTTTTTAAAGAGTTATTGTTTTTTAATAAATTGTTTTCAAATGTACACACTTAGTGAATGGTACTGTTCTTTCCTCTCATAGCGCAGCATCCTATTCTTTTCTATTGTTACCATATAGGGAGTGACTCCCCTAAATACTGGCTGCTGCTTAGCCAAGCACCTCGCTTCATAGCGCCCGAATACCCCTGGGTATTTTTTTCCTTATGCCCCAATCCTACTGCCCTATAGCGGCTCGCTCTGCTCACTCCGGGCACTGTTCACTGCCGCAGCCTAGTGACGCTGCTGAAGCCACGGGCTGTATTCTGGGGCTATGTGCGGCCAGTCTTTCCTGCATGCTTCGGACAGATACCTGACTTGAAGGTGCTTTTGGCTCAGACGGGAGTACTTGCTCTTCAGATAACACAGGTGCGTAGCTCCCGCTACTGCTGGGGACAGAACGGGCTGCCCACAGTCACCGGAGCCCAGCGGTGATATTGGGGAGGGAGATGGCTGCCATTTTGGATCCTGGTGCGTGGCCACTGAATGCTTTGCCTTCTGCCTTCAATAAGGTTTAATATAACAGTGTCCTGACGGCTGGACCGGGGTCACTACAATAAATTGAAGCATTTGCCTGGAAGTGAAACTACCTTCTATTTATATAGTACCACTATAATCTACTTCCCTGGAAGAAAAAAAGACAAGGCTGAGATTTGAACTTTTATGGAGCGTAAACGTATGCCCACATCCACAACAGCCTGCAGGAAGTGCAAGGAATGTCCCAGATGAAAATCCACAGCAGAATACGGTTGACCCTGACACCAAGAGACACATTTCTTCCATATGCGATGGTAATGTTTCGATGTGACCATCTGGCCGGCTTGGAGCATAGTCGAGATAACCTTGCCCGGAATCTTTCCTGGCAAAAATCCTCCCAATATACTTCCAATGCATCAAACATAGCAGTGGTAAGTCTGGATAGATGAATGGCCCTTGTGTAAGACGATCATCCTGAATTGGCAGAGGCCAGGGGCCTACGAGTAATAAGGCTAGAATGTCTACATACCAGGCCCTGCGGGGCCAGTCTGGGGCAATCAGAATTGCCTGAACCCTGTCCCCTTAAGTCCTTTGAGAACTCTTGGAATTAGAGGAACTGGAGGGAACAAGTACACCAACCGGTAAATCCACGGTGTCGCCAGAGCGTCCACTGCTGCGGCCTGTGTATCCCTCATCCCAGATCAGCAACGCAGAAGCTTCTTGGTAAGCTGAGAAATCAACAAGTCGATTTGCGGGTAGCCACACCGATGAAATATCTGCTGAAACACTTGCAGGTAGAGGCCCCATTCCCCCAGGTGCAGATCATGTCTACTGAGGAAGTCTGCTCCCCAATTGTCTACTCCCAGAATTAATATGGTGGAAATGGCCTTGGAATTCCACTCCATCCAGAGGAGTATCTGTGACACCTCCCTCATTGCATTTCTGCTGTTTGGACCTCCTTGTTGGTTTATGTATGCCACAGTTGGTGCATTTTCCAACCATACCTGTATGGCCTGATACTGAAGGATATAAAAGAGGTCAGCAGAAGGGCATTGTAAATCGCCCCGAGTTCCAAAACTTTTATCGGAAGGGAAGCCTCTTGGTCAGACCACCTTCATTGGAACCGAGCCCCTAGGGTCACTGCAGCCCAACCATGGAGGCTCGCATCCGTTGTCAACAGAATCCAATCCTGAATTCTGAAGTGAAAGGCATATCATCTGGCGTATGTGCAGATGTGACCCAGACCATTTGTCCAGCAGATCCAGCTGGAATGGTCATGCATGGAATCTTCCTTACCGAAATGCGTCGTAGGCGGCCATTATCTTTCCCAGTAAGCTTATGCAAAGATGTACCGAGATTTTGTTCAGCTTCAAAATGGAACATACCATTGTCTGAATTATCTTTGCCTCGTCCATAGGAAGGAACACCTTCTGAGACACCGTGTCCAATATCATTACCAGGAACTGAAGCCTCTGCGTAGGTCCTAGGTGGGATTTCTGCAGATTAAGAATCCACCCATGATCCGTGAGTAGTCGTGTTTGAAGGCTGATCTTTTCCATCAAGTGCTCTGAATATAGCCATTATGAGGAGATCGCCCAAGTATAGAATGATTTTCACTTCCTGCTTGCGGAGTTGTAGCAACATCTCTGCCATCACCCCTGATAACACCCTCAGTGCCGTTGATAAGCCGAAAGGCAAGGCCTGGACCTGGTAGTGACTGTCCTGCAGTGCAAACCTGAGGTAAGTCTAAAGAGGCGACCATATTGGGATGTGAAGATATGCATCCTTAATAGCCAGAGAAACCAGGAATTCCCCTTCTTCCATGTCACGCTTGGCTTGAGTTGGGGATCTGACGACTGATAATTGACTGAGGGAGCAGCTATCGGCAAAGGAAGGAAATGAGGTGGCTGAATGTAGTTCTTACTCATGGATTGAATACTTAGGCCTGAAGATGTAGAGGGGTAGGCAATGAGGACAATGACCGAGAATGATACACTGAAGAAAGAGGAATTCAGTTTTAATGAGACCGCAAATCATACACTACGACTAGGAGAGACGTCCGAGTGAATTCTGAAAGACAAAAGGTACATGACTTGTAAACGATGCTGAAGAATACTGAATGAAGAAGAGACTTGTGATTTGTAAACGATGCTGAAGAGAGGATCGCTGTGAGCACCATCCGCAAACGGAGACCCTCTGCCAGATATCAGGATACCAGGGGTTAAACCATAAGAGCAGGTGGACTGGGAGCAAAGGACTGCAATAACAGAACTGACCACCAGGCGGACACAACAGAACCAGGATACCAGGGGTTAACCTGGGAGCGCAGGGCACCTTACAGCAGCAAGTAACTTGAAGTACTGGCAACATAGCTAAGCATCAACCCCTTTTTATAAGGGAAGCCTGTACCTGATTGGCTGGACGCGAACTGGGATACCTATCGTCTTGGATTGATCTCCAACATGATGGCTCCCTGCACAGAGGACACATGTGGAACCAGCACACAGCCACTACCTCTGGCCTCAGCCTCCCAGACGCCGCACTCCAGTAACAGGACACTTGGAAACAGACACCTCCGGCTGCCATGCTCCGCTCCCCAGGACCCGGACCCCGGCCTCCAGACACCCAGCAGCCGCACCGGAAGACCTTGCTGCTGTAGCTCCTATCCATCGCAGCGACACCAGCCAGCTAAGAGGAAAGCCACAGGGACCAGAACCGGTGGTAAGACTCCGGATGCTGACAGTACCCCCCTTTTTAGGGTGGTCTCCGAACACCCACGCTGCTTAGTGGGATTCTTGGCATGAAAGGCACAACTCAGTCTTGGAGCATGAACATCCTCTGCAGCCACCCAAGATCTTTCCTCCGGACCATATCCTCTCCAATCTATGAGATACTGGAGACGACCATACCTCTTGCGGAAGTCAAGAAACTTATGAACCTCGAATTCCTCATTTTGAGCAGCTTGAACCTTGGGAGGTTAAGGGAAAGATGCCCGAAAATGATTTAGTACAAGAGGCTTTAGCAGAGAAATGTGGAAGGCATTGGGAATTTTCAAATAGGGAGGCAGTTTCACCTTGTAAGAAACAGGATTCAACACTCGTAATAGGATACGGAACGATGAATCTTGGAGCAAACTTTTTGGTAGGAACTTTGAGTCTGAGGTCTCTGGTGGATATCCAAACACGATCTCCCACTTTGAGACTAGGAACAGCCCTATGTTTCTGATCAGCATAGGTCTTTTATTTCTGGGAAGTCTCAAGTAGCGCCTTATGAATTTGACTCCAAATCTTAGTGAACTGACGAAGAGCGGATTCAGCAGCAGGAACCTCAAGAGATGGGAGAGATTAGAAGGAAGGAACTCGTGGATGAAAACTATAGTTAATGAAGAAAGGAGTGGAATTGGTAGAAGAATGATATAGGTTATTGTATGCAAACTCAGCAAATGGGAGGTAATCCATCCAGTCTTACTGAGCAGGGGACATGAACATCCGTAAGAAAGTTTCCAGATATTGGTTGACTCTTTCAGTCTGTCCGTCAGTCTGGGGATGGTGGGCTGAAGAGAAGTTCAACTTGATTCCTAGGACAGAGCAGAGAGCTTTCCAGATTTGGCGAGGAATTGAGGACCCCAATCAGAAACTATTTCCTGTGGAAGGCCATGCAAATGAAAAATCTATGAGAAAAACAATTTGGATAGCTGAGGAGCAGAGGGAAGACTGGTGAGGGGTATGAAGTGAGCCATCTTTGAAAATCATTCCACAATGACACAAATGGTGTTGTGCCTTCTGGAGACTGTCAAATCGGTTATGAAATCCATAAAGATGCGAGTCCAAAGCTTTTGAGGTGTTGAAAGTGGATGAAGAAGACCCGAGGGAGATGTTCGTGGACCTTTTGTTGAACACACTTGGAACAGACTGCTTCAAATTCAAAGACATCTGTTTTAAGATGAGGCTACCAGTAGAATCGCTGAATGAACTTGAGAGTCTTATGACCACCGGTATGACCCATGAAAGATAAAGAATGAGCCCAAGTAAGCAATTTCCTGCAAAATTTTGGTGCTACAAAAGTTCTCCCCAGAGGAGGTAGAGGAACAGTACGAGTTGAAGCAAATGAAGCCAGATTCAGAATAAATTGTTTCTCAGAGGAGTTGAGTGAATCATCCGTTTGAAAAGAACGAGAAAGTGCATCTGCTCTTCAATTTAAGGTTCCTGGGCGGTTAATAGTTTAAAGGAGAACCGAGAGAAGTAGTGAGCCCAACTGGCTTGCCATGGGTTTAAACAACGAGTTTAAACAATGGGTTTAAGCCATCATGGAAGGACTTGGAGAAGACGGAATGGGAGAAGATTCTGAATGATCAGGACTGGGACTTAATGTTAGTTGATTAGGAAGAAGAAAAAGGTCTCAAGTCAGTTTGAGAGGTTTCCTGTTAAGGACGAGGTTTAGCTTTCTTATGAGATGATTTTCCAGTTCTGCCCATTCTTCAGCATAACATTACAGAGATTAGAGAACAAGGTCAGGAGGCCAGTAGCAACATAGCATAAGTATTAAAGTGTGGAAATAGGGAGACATCAGTGAGCATAGACCCCCAGTGGCCATCGGTTACAGAAACATTGTGAGGTCAGTTGTTTATGGGTAATAGCAAGAAGATGCCATCCTTGAGCGGTAAAGTAATTTATAGGAGCCAGCAACTGGAGCCTGCTACTGTCCTGGACACATGGACTGTTACACCGTAGCTATACTGATGCCCCAAGAGCTCTAATTGGATCTCACGGGGATTGATAAGAGCAGGAGGGAAAAAAACCCCAGCAGCAGTCAAACAGTATGGAGGATGTAGTCAGCACAGTCTGCCACCAGAGGGAGTCGACAGAGCAGGAGTGGAGGCCAGGCAATAATAATAATAAAAGCAGTTCAGGCGACCACTTACTGCCCAGGTAGGGCTGCAGCGGCAGAAGTCCCTGCCAGAAATCACTGAGGCTGTAGTGAAGGGCACTGATCATGGGCTGGCAGTGTCTGTAGCTCTCAGGGAAGCGGCTGGTTTCAGGAGGGCATGTGGTTATATTGCCAGTTTTCAAGATGGCCACTTCTGGCAGGGAAGCCCAGATCAGAAGAAACTGTCCGGCTATGGTGGGAGAACCAGGTAAGTAATAAGGCAGGAGAGGAGAGGGTAATAGGATGCAGGGGCACAGGGTAGCGTATTTGGCTGCACAGAAACCACACCTGTATGTCCTCTATAATTCACAGCTC
Source organism: Pseudophryne corroboree (assembly GCF_028390025.1). Taxonomy (NCBI): domain Eukaryota; kingdom Metazoa; phylum Chordata; class Amphibia; order Anura; family Myobatrachidae; genus Pseudophryne; species Pseudophryne corroboree. The sequence goes on from NW_026967529.1 coordinate 991,644, forward strand.
CACCAGATTTCCCCCGTAGCACCATGGGTTACGAGGAGAGGGGAGATGCCGGGACACTGCTGGAGAGATGACAGGCAAGCGCTCCATGTATTTCCCGCTGCCACAACTCAGGGCTTCAACGGCCGGACAGTAGGAGAAGGCAGGCTGCGGACAGGTGAGCTGACTAACCTGACGCGTCCCTGCTGAGGCCACCAATCCCCGTAGTATGCACCGCATCAGATGCCGGGAGAGCAGCTCTGCTCTGTCTCCAGCCGCGGTCACTGCTGATCTCCAGTCAGCCTCTCCACACGATTCCAACAGTACGGCTAGGCACAAGAGTGGACAGGGCGCACAGCCCTGGGTGAGTAGCAGTGCTACCTCGTTGAGGTCCGGTCCGCGGTGGGAACACTGCACAACTTCAGTCCGCGGCTTCGGATCCGGGAGTACTCCGCACCCTGCAAAATCCAGATGAATGGCTCCGCAACCTACAAAACACACAGAGGGGCAAGAAAGGGCCTGAAAGAGCCCGTAGGACAGCTGTAAAAGGCAGAAAGGACCTATATAAGCAGGAGCTCCTTTATCCTGCTTCCTGCTGCCTTTCCAGTCACCCCCCCTCCCCCGTGACATCATTTATTGATGTTGTAAATAGAAGTAATGTAGATTTTTGCACCAATCTAAGACCTGCGAATCTACTTTGGGAGCCACCTCCCTTTTTTTTTTTTTTTTAAACATTCCCCAGCTGGACGAGGATAATTGGAATTCCATTTCTTGGAATTCTAACTTCCTACTGGGCGTAAACATAAAATTTCCATCAGCTGTTTTGGGATGTTTAAACACAGTTGCCTTAGTTTTTAACACAGGCTCTGCTGCCTCTTCTAAGGATAGAATGGCTTAAATAGCACTAATTAGCTCAGGTATGTCCACTGAGCTGAGACCTTCCGAAGTGCAATGAGTCCTCATCCTCCAACGAATCCTCATCTAAAACATGTGTAGACTGTGAAGATGTTGTATCATGTCTATGTGATTTACTTACCACCAGCCTTTCAGCCTGCTTTTTTGAGAGGCTGACAATTCCCTAGGTGTATAAACCTCAGAATGAATGTTGCATGTAAGGGTTAATAGGGAAACCTGTCACTGGTATAGGAGCTGGTATAAACTGCTCAGCTACATTGGATAATGTCTGTGCAAAGTAGCCCATGAAGGTTCACCAGAACCTCTGCCTGCCTCACTGTACACGTGGGTAAGCTTTGTCGCGACCCGGCGGGGAGTTGTTGGAGCGACTCTAAGGTGCGTATAAGATGCTTTTTAGAAAGATCACTCAAAAAAAATAGTAATACTATAAAAATAGGATTTAAATACTTACCAGTAAATCCTTTTCTCCTAGTCCGTAGGAGGATGCTGGGGTCACTTCAGAACCATGGGGTATAGACTGATCGGCAGGAGACATGGGCACTTTAAGACTTTTCCAGAGTGTGAACTGGCTACTCCCTCTATGCCCCTCCTCCACACTTCAGTATAGGAACTGTGCCCAGGGAGACGTACATTTCGAGGAAAGAATTTATTATAAAGTTAACGGTGAGAGTCATACCAGCTCACACTTCAACCATGCCGTACAACAGGGCATTCAACGTTACACATGTCAACGGCATGAACAAATGCACAGCAACATGCTGAAAAGAAATGTAACACAACTCTTGTGTAACAACAACTAACAACTGCAGGTAAGGTACGCACTGGGCCAGGTGCCCAGCATCCTCTACAGACAAGGAGAAAAGGATTTACCGGTAGGTATTAAAAGCCTATTTATTCATACGTCCTAGAGGATGCTGGGGTCACTTCAGAACCATGGGGTTATAACAAAGCTCCAGAACGGGAAGAAAAGTGCGGATGACCCTGCAACACTGATTGACCAAACTTGAGGTCATCATCGGCCACGGTATCAAACCTGTAAAACTTGGCAAACGTGTTTGCCCCCGTGGTTGCAAAGTTGCAACGCCGAGACACCCCGGGCAGCTGCCCAGGAAGAGCCCACCTTTCCAGTAGAATGGGCATTCACCGAACTCAGTAACGGCAATCCTGCCGTGGAATGAGCGTGCTGAATCGTACCTCTGATCCAGCGCGCAATGGTCTGCTTAGAAGCAGGATACCCAATCTTGTTGGGAGCATACAGGACAAACAGAGCCTCTGGTTTCCAAATTTGAGCTGTCCTTGCGACATAAATTTTCAAAGCCCTGACCACATCTAGGGACTTTGATGCAGAGAAGGTGTCAGTAGCCACTGGCACCACAATAGGCTGGTTTATATGGAAAGAGAAAACCACCTTCGGAAGAAATTGCTGCCGAGTTCTTAACTCCGCCCTATCTTCATGGAAGATCAAGTAAGGACTCTTGTGAGACAAGGCCGCTAACTCAGACACCCGCCTTGCGGATGCTAAGGCCAACAGTATGACCACTTTCCAAGTGAGAAATTTTAACTCTATCTCCTGTAGAGGTTCAAACCAATGTGATTGAAGGAACTGCAACACCACGTTAAGATCCCACAGTGCCGGGGGGGGCGTGGCCTAACGGGACATGGAGTAGCAGCTCGGCGTGAGTGCTCTCCACTCCCGTATATCCGTTTGGACATCCTGTGTGGACCCCCCGAGCCCAAAATACATCGGCGGACAGGGGAAGGTCTGAGGCAGCAGTGAGACCGTCGTGAGCCGCCGGACGGGCGCGGATTGCGGAGACTCGGAGAGCCGAAGTTTCTCCTTTCTGGCCTCCCTCTGCACCTAAAATGGCGCCGTGACTTCCGGTCCCGGCTCTCTGGCGCGGCCCCTGGAGAATGCGCTGTGCTGGAGCTGATTACACGGGGAGCGCATGAGTGACCCTGCCGGAGCCTGCAATAATCCTCTCAGCTACTGAGTGCTGTACTGCCCGCGTCCCCCCCTCACATGGGGGAATAAGGTACCTGACTGCTGGACCCTGTACACCGTTTTCCTTGCTCCCTCCAGTGCTGCAGTAAACCGAGACACCCTCAACCCCCCCTCATATCTTCTGTGCTACTTGAGTGCTAAATAGCCCTGGGCTGGGAAGCCCATATATTATAGGGGTCGGGTATCCTCCTCAGAGGTCTCCCCTGCATGCTTCTGAGGAAAGGCACTGATCTGTTATATATGGTGGTCTGAGGAGCTGAGACTGTGTCCTGCTGCTTCCAGGGTGTGCATACTTCACTGTTATTCTGAACCACATAACCTCTGGGTTGCTGATTGATACTCTCTGATCTACTGATTCTGCACTACTATAAGATATCTACAAAATGGTGAAGAATCATCATAAATCGACTGCGGCCCGGCTCGCACAATACTCGCATACCCCCAGAGGGCGCGCGGCGGCGGCGGATGGGGGTGGAGACGCCCCGACACCGGGGTCCCCCAGCCACTCGACATCCTCCGGCGCTGCCTCGGATGATGTGCTGCATAAAGTGTTGGAAGCCCTGGCGGCTAGCGAATCCCGTCTCTCTGACAAGATAGGCCAAGTACAAGCCGACCTGACCATAATCCACCACGATATCCAAAAGATTAGAGAGCGGGTCGGTGAGGTCGAGACACGAACATCCACGCTAAAGGATAAATTCCCCCCGCTTAGCTCCCGTGTCACCGCCATGGATGGTCAGCTGTCCGATATTAAAAGCAAGATGCTAGACATGGAAGGCAGACTGAGAAGGAATAACATCCGTTTTGTGGGGCTCCCGGAAAAAGAGGAGGGCAGCTCCCCTGAGCAGTTCGTGGAATCTTGGCTGAAAAATTCTCTTGGAGTTGAATCCTTCACGCCATTCTTCACGGTGGAACGAGCCCACAGAATTCCTTTCAGGCCGTTGCCGCCGGGTGCGCCGCCGCGCACACTCATAGCGAAATTCCTTCACTATCGAGATCGAGATGCAGTTCTATCCTTGGCACGCACCAAGGGACCCCTGATGTGGAATGGCTCCAAAATTTCAGTGTTTCCGGACTTTGCGCTGGAGGTACAAAAGGAGCGTGCACAATTTGTTCCGATTAAAAGACGCCTCAGGGAACTTAATCTACAATATGCAATGCTGTTTCCCTCTAGGCTGAGGGTAGTGGCGGATGGAGAATCAAGATTTTTTGCTACACCTCGGGACGCTGCCCTGTGGTTGGATCGATGGGCCCCGGCCAGACGGGCGCTTGCTCCTGATCCTTAATGTGTGATGTAAAGTCCTATGTCTAGGCTGGTACTTCTTACTGTTATCCATATCGCAGTGCATTACTCGGCTTGTTGATGTCTCTGTTTAGGGCTCGGGGTGGGATCTCCTCACCTTTTCTAGCTAAGGGAGGGGGACCTACGCTTTTTGTCTTTGGGCCATTTTACTCATTGCCCTCACATGTTAGGCTAATTTTTGTTTTTTGTGTTTTTTCTCTTTGTTGTAAGGGAACAGGTTAATGGGGGAAGGTATGCCTCAGTTCGGGAGGGTATACAGGGTGGGGGGGGGGGGGGGGGGCAGGATGGGAGGGAACGTATTTTGTTGTTTGTTTCCTTTTTTTCATTTCTTGTATGTGTTGCAGACGCTATGGGGTTATTGATTTTTACTACTGCATCTAGTTTTGAAGTAGAGGGTCTGGCGGGGATACGCGGGACCGACCGTATACTATGGAGTGTCCTGACTTATGGCCTCTAACCAACTCAAATTAATATCCTGGAACGTCCGGGGGCTAAACGATAAGGTCAAGCGTTCACTAGTGCTTCGACATGTGAAACAATATGCTGCAGATGTTATTTGCCTCATGGAGACCCACTTAGTGGGGGCAAAAGTCCTTGCTCTTAAGAAACCATGGGTGGGATGGGCTTACCACTCCACCCACACGACACATTCACGGGGTGTGTCGATCCTAGTTAGAAGGTCGGTCCCGTTTGTTCTTGATCAGGTCCAACTGGACCAGTGGGGCAGATATGTCTTTATAAAATGCAAAGTTTATGCTATGTCTGTACTTATCCTGGCTGTTTATATACCGCCCCCTTATTCTCCGGCGGTTCTCAGAAAGGCAGCTGAGTTTATAGCGATGTATCCGAATGTTGCAATAGTCTGTCTTGGAGACTTTAATAATGTCCTCGACCATGCTCTAGATCGAACTAGAAGGTCCCCTGATGCTCCGGTGACGCGGAGGAGGGACTTTGCGCTACTGGTAGACAGTCTGGGCTTGGTTGATGCATGGAGGGCTCGTCATCCTGGTACACGACAGTATACATGTTTTTCTCCTACCTACTTATCCTTTTCTAGGATAGATCTGGCACTCACCTCTAGGGGCCTGCTGCCGCGGGTGATTGATGTTCACTATGCTACTAGGGGCATATCAGACCATTCCCCGGTAATCCTTAGTCTAGATATGGGAGATGTTAGGGGGGTGCGGTTTTGGAGGTTTAATCCCTTTTGGTTGACCCAGATGGGCACCGGTGCGGAGTTGGAGGAGATATGGGAGGTCTTTTTGCGGGAAAATCAGGGTTCGGTGTCTGATACAATACTATGGGATGCCTTTAAGGCACATGTCCGTGGCACCCTGATCAAGAGAGTGGCAGCTTTGAAATCTGGCTATGCCCGGGATGAGCGTAACCTTGAAGCAGGATGTAGGAAGCTGGAGCTGCAGTATATGACTGATGGTCTGGATACTACGAGGGAGAGGTGGCTGCTTGCGCAGGCTGAGTGGCGTGAATGTCTGGCTGAGAAGGCTAAATACCGCCTACTCTATGCTCAACACACGTACTACGCAACGGGCGATAGGTCTGGTAGCTTCATGGCAGTGTTGGCGGGTGCAGATAGAGCATCTAACACGGTGTCTGTAATTTGTACCAATGACAAAACTACTCATTCTAACACGCCTGATATTGTGGGGGTCTTTGCAGATTACTATAGACGACTGTACAGCTCTAGGCTTACCCACTCCGAGACCGAAATAGAGGCGTATTTGGCTGATATTTCATTACCCAGGCTGTCCCAAGACGCTACAGCTTTTCTGGACTCCCCCTTGACACTGACTGAGGTGGAATCAGCGATTAACTCATTTCCTGGAGGGAAAACCCCGGGCCTTGACGGAATCCCCCTGGAACTTTATAAAAAGCACTTACCCTTTTATGGCCCTAAACTCCTTACTCTATATAATACACTGTTTGTACAGGGTCGGCTGCCTGACTCTATGGCTGAGGCCCTAATTATAGTCCTCCTTAAGCCAGATAAGGACCCAACACGGGTCGAATCTTACCGCCCGATCTCCTTGCTGACAACTGACGTTAAGATTTTAGCTAAAATTCTAGCAACAAGGCTCAGTGAGGTGATTCTACAATTGATACACGAAGATCAATCAGGGTTCATGCTGGGCCGGTCCACTTTACCTAACTTACGTAGACTTTACACGCAGCTCCAAGCCCCTCGCGAGGGGTCCTGCTCCTCAGCTATAGTATCCCTGGATGCAGCTAAGGCATTTGATTCTGTGGAGTGGGGCTTCTTGTGGGGGACGATGGACAGATTTGGGTTCGGACCTATTTTTAAAAAGTGGGTCCAGTTACTTTACTCTGCACCCCGGGCTAGGGTATCAGTTAATGGCCATATATCCTCATCTTTCTCCCTACAGAGAGGGACAAGGCAGGGCTGTCCTCTGTCCCCAATCTTATTTGCTCTAGCAATAGAGCCTCTGGCCGGCATTGTTAGATCTTCCCCGCGGGTGGCGGGCCTCCGGTTGGGTGGCAGGACAGACAAAATTGCTCTTTATGCAGACGACATATTGTTGTTCGTACCTGATTATTCTGCTAATATGCCTCATATTCTGGAAATTATTGTCACTTTTGGGGGATTCTCTGGTCTGTCCATCAATTGGGACAAGTCCTGTGTCCTTCCGCTAAGAGGCCCCTGTCCTGTCTGCCCCCCCGGGGGCCTGCCGCTTCGCTGGGTGGACTCCTTCAAATACCTGGGGGTATGGGTTACTAACCAGTCCACGCAATTTATTGAGCTGAATATACACCCACAAATAGACTATCTGCGGTCCCGTATCAGGGTGTGGAGTAAACTGCCACTTACAGTTAAGGGTAGGATAAATCTAATTAAAATGGTTGTATTACCTAAAATGCTATATGTCCTCCAACATTCCCCCGTCTACCTCCCCCAGAAACTATTTGGTATCATAGATGGTATCTTGTCTTCACTGGTGTGGTCTAACCGTAGAGCTAGGATTGGACTGGATACTTTAACTAGGTCCCGGGACTCGGGTGGGCTGGCTCTCCCGAAACTTAGATTTTATTACTTAGCAGCTCAGCTGTTCCACCTAATTCCTTGGGTATCTGTTCCGTCCAGGGACCTATTAATCTCTAACGTCTTACTAGCGCTTAACATAAATTTGACACCCCTTCAGCTCCTACTTAGTGATAATGTAGCACTCCTAAAGATGCCGCTGGTCAAACAAGCAATTATGGTTTGGAGACAGATACACTCCATGTTAGAAGGAGAGGGATGGGATCCTGACACCCCATTGATGCACACTCGGGCTCTCACACACTTCACATCCCTACATGTAGGTTCGGTGTGGGGACGCTGGGGGGTTCTCTCCATTAATCACTTATATTCCTCGGGTACATTCATTTCCTTTGGACAAATGCGAACTGAGTTCAATATACCCGCATCCTACTATTACAGATATATTCAGCTTCGCCACGCTTGCACGTCCCAGTTTGGGGCTGCTCCGCCTCTCCTTCGGAAGTCCCCAGCCCACCTGCTCCTGACCGATAGCCTAGGAACGGGGTCTATCTCCGCTCTCTACTCCACTCTGCTCGGTGCCCATCATTCTAACAGTCTCTTGCACCTTAAAGCCAAATGGGAGGTGGATGTGGGTCCGATCTCCCTGGAAATATGGGAGGAAGCCCTGGGGGCTGCGCGCGCAGCTACCACATCGGCCCGTTTTCAACAGATACACCTGTTTATACTACACAGAGTCTACATCACTCCCAGACGTCTTGTCAATATGGGGGGACGGAGCGACTCTAGATGCCCGAAGTGTGCCTCTCTTGACGGTACCTTCTGGCATCTATTATGGACCTGCCCGGTTGTGCAGGACTTTTGGCGGGAGCTGATACAGATTATGGCCGCTACGGGAATCCCCCTAGATGTGTTTACTCCCCTTGTGTGTACCCTAGGGGTCATAGACGAGGAGATACTGGATGCCCATTCCAGAAGATATACTCTTAACCTATGTGCTCTGGCAAAGGTACTGATAGCACGCTCATGGATGGCGGCTGCCGGCCCCGATGTTAATAAATGGATACCACTAGTGAATTCGGTTGCGTCCCACGAAAAATTTGTTTACATATCTAGGAAAGCCCCGGTAAAATATTACAAGATATGGGATAGGTGGCTATCGTCACCATGGTACCAATATACCCAAGCCTCTCCCCACTGATAACCTGTGTTGTTCTTTTGATAAATTTATATAATACTACTGCATGACCTGATGTGATGTACAAAGGATGCTTAGTGCGGTTATAATATAGTTGTCTGCAACTCTCGTTATATGCTTATGTTGCTATGTCGCTCTTTACAATAACTGTTGAACCAAAAACGAATACACAGAGCACATGCTATGGTTTTTCTTTCTTTTTATTTTTGCATTGTTATTGCTATGTTATGTATGTTTGACAGAAAATCAAATAAAAATATATTGAATTAAAAAAGATCCCACAGTGCCACTGGAGGCACAAATGGAAGTTAATTGTGCAAAACCCCTTTCACGAACATCTGAACTTCTGGAAGGGAGTTGTTTCTGAAAGAAAATTGATAAGGCCGAAATCTGGACCTTAATGGAGCCCAATTTCAGACCCACATCCACACCCGCCTGTAGAAATAGGAGAAAAACGTCCCAAGTGAAACTGTTCCTTTGGAGCCTTCTTGGATTCACACCAAGATACATATTTTCTCCAAATACGGTGGTAATGTTTAGACGTTACTCCTTTCCTGGCCTGAATGAAAGTGGGAATGACTTCTTCTGGAATACCCTTTCGGGCTAGGATCTGGCGTTCAGCCATGCCGTCAAACGTAGCCGCGATAAGTCTTGATACACGCACGGCCCCTGCTGCAGCAGGTCCTCGCGAAGAAGAAGAGGTTGAGGATTTTCTATGATTAACTCTTGAAGATCTGGATACCAAGCCCTCCTTGGCAAGTCTGGGACAATGAGGATCGCCTGAACCCTTATTCTTCTAACAATCTTGAGAACTTTTGGAATCAGTGGAAGTGGAGGGAAGACATACACCGACTGAAACACCCACTGTGTCACCAGTGCATCCACTGCTATTGCTTGAGGGTCACTCGACCTGGAATAATATCTCTGAAGCTTCTTGTTGAGACGAGATGCCATCATGTCTACTTGAGGGACTCACCAAAGATCTGCCACCTCTGCGAAGACGTGTGGGTGGAGGCCCCATTCTTCTGGATGGAGATCGTGTCTGCTGAGGAAGTCTGCTTCCCAGTTGTCCACTCCCGGAATGAAAATTGCAGAGAGTGCTTGCATGTTTTTCCGCCCAGAGGAGGATTCTTGTCGCCTCTGCCATCGCCGCTCTGCTTTTCATTCTGCCCTGACTGTTTATGTACGCCACTGCTGTTACATTGTCGGAATGGATCTGTACGGTTAGATCTTGAAGAAGATGCTCCGCTTGTAGACGGCCGTTGTAAATGGCTCTCAACTCCAGAACGTTTATGTGAAGACAAGATTCCTGACTTGACCATCTTCCTTGGAAGCTTACTCCGTTTGACTGCCCCCCAGCCTCGGAGACTTGTATCCGTGGTTACCAGGACCCAGTCCTGAATCCCGAACCACCCTGAATCCCGAACCTGCGACCCTGCAGTAGGTGAGCACTGTGTAGCCACCACAAAAGCGATTTCCAGAGCCTTTTCCACTGGAAGAAATACCCTCTGTACTTTTGTGTCCAGAATCATTCCCAGAAAGGATAACTTTGTTGTAGGTTCCAATTGTGATTTTGGAATGTTTATGATCCAACCGTGTTGTTGAAGCACTGTCGGGGAGAGTGCAATGTTCTGCACCAACCGTTCCCTGGACCTCGCTTTTATTAGGAGATCGTCCAGGTAGGGAATTATAATGACTCCTTTCTGACGAAGGAGGACCATCATCTTCGCCATCACCTTGGTGAAGACCCTCGGTGCCGTGGAGAGTCCAAACGGCAACGTCTGAAATTAGTAATGACAATCCTGTACCGCGAATCTCAGATAAGCTTGATGCAGAGGATAAATGGGAACATGTAAGTAGGCATCTTTTATGTCCACGGATACCATGAAATTCCCTTCCTCCAGACTGGAGATCACTGCTGTCAGAGATTCTATCTTGAATTTGAACCTTTTCAGGTATAGATTCAGAGATTTTAGGTTCAGGATCGGTCTGACCGAGCCGTCCGGCTTCGGAACTACGAAGAGGCTTGAATAAAAACCTTCTCCCTGTTGTGAGAAGGGAACCAGGACAATGACTTGATCCTGACACAATTTTTGTATTGCTACAGTTACCACCTCCCTATCGGGGAGAGAAACTGGTAAGGCCGATTTCTAAAAGCGGGAAAGCCTTGAAACTCCAGTTTGTACCTGTGGGACACAATTTGTAAGACCCACGGGTCTAGGCCAGAATGAACCCAGAACTGACTGAAAAGCTGCAGACGAGCCCCAGCGTCATATTGTAGACTTGGCAGAAGCAGGTGATTTCTGCTCCTGTGATCCTGGGGACGCTGAGGACCTTTTTCCTCGTCCCCTTCCTCTACCTGCCAAGAAAGGGGAACCTTTACCCTTTTTGTATCTACTGGGCCGAAAGGACTGCATCTGAAAGTGATGAGGTTTCTTTGCCGACGTAGGAGCATAAGGCAAAAAAGTTGATTTACCTGCGTTAGCCGCAGAAACTAAAGCATCTAGCCCATCACCAAACAAGGCCTCTCCATTATAAGGGAGAGACTCCATATTTCTTTTGGAATCTGCGTCAGCATTCCACTGGCGAATCCACAACGCCCTCCGTGCCAAGACTGCCATGGTAGATGCTCTTGATCCCAAGAGCCCAATATCTCTCATAGCTTCACGCATGTATGCTGCAGCGTCTTTTATATGACCCAACGTAAGGAGAATCTTGTCTCTATCTATTGTGTCAATTTCAGAAGACAAGTTATCTGACCACTTTTCAATAGCACTACTCACCCACGCACAGGCAATGGTAGGCCATGAGTAGTGTCCCATTGGCCACATAAAAACTTTAATGTAGTCTCCAACTTTTGTTCTGCCGGCTCCTTGAGAGCAGCCGTCCCAGGTGCAGGGAGAATCACCTTTTTTGTTAACCGTGACAGGGCCCTGTCTAAAACGGGGGGGGGGGACTCCCACTTTGTCCTGTCCTCTACCGGGAAAGGATAAGAAGCCTGAATTATTTTGGGGATCTGAAATTTCTTTTCAGGGTTTGCCCAGACACCCCCAAAGAGAGTGTTCAGTTCATGAGAAGGAGGAAACGTTACATTAGTTTTCTTTTCTTTATAGAGGTAAACCTTCTGCTGAGGTAAAGAAGGGATCTCCGTAACCTCTAACACCTCCTTTATAGCCACAATCATGTACTGAATGTTTTTAGCTAATTTTGGATCTATTGCCCTGGAATCACCAGTGTCGACACAGGAATCAGCGTCCGTGTCGGTCTGTATAACCTGAGCAAATGACCTCTTATGGGACCCAGAGGGATCCCCTGTGGTTGAAAACACAGAGTTTTGACAAATCACATCTTCCACAGACTTTCTCCAAGTTTCTGCATGAGACTCAGACTTATTCAATCTCTTACTGATATGATTCACACTATCACGTAATTCTTTCACCCATTCAGGCTCATGGTGTGCCGGTAGCGACATCACATTACAACCCTGTGTCCCCATAATGGCTTCCTCAGGGGAAGAACTCCCTGCCTCAGACATGTCACACGCGTGTACACCACACCACAGACACTCCGGGGCTTATAGGGGACAGACCCACAGTAAAATCTGTCAGAAGGATACAGAAGGAATTGCCAGCTCACAACTCAGCGCCAGTAATTGTCTGTGAAACACAAAATGCCTACAGAGCTGCAGTGCTTTTATAATTACACAATGTACATAGCACCAAATTTCACTGCGCCCCCCCCCCCCCCCCCCCCGTTTTACACCCGGATACTTGTTTCAGCAGTGGAGGAGGACCAGCGGTCTTCTCTGCAGCCTGGAGGGAGAGAAAATGGCGCTGAGCAGTGTGCTGGCTGTCTGAGGAAGAAGCCCCGCCCCCGTAATGGCGCGCTTTCACTCAGACTTAGACTCATGTTTATACTGGCGTGGGGTAGGACTGTGCCGCAGCAACTTATGCCCCTAATCTGCCAGTCCTATAAGGGTTCATGCTGCCCAGGGCACCCCCCCTCCCCCCACGCCCTGCACCCTGCAGTACCTGTGTGTGTGGAAGCATGGCGCACAGCGTTCCCGCCCGCTGCGCGGTACCTTTCTAGCCGTCCCGATGTTGAAGAGTCTTTTCCTCTTACTCACCTGTCTTCTGACTTCTGGCGCTGTAAGGGGGGTGACGGCAGGCTGTGGGAGTGAGCACATAGCCGCAGCTAGCGTTCTGTACCCCTCAGGAGCTAATGGTGTCCTGTCAGCTTAGAAGCAGAGCCATGAAACTCACAGAAGTTGGTTCCTACATCCTCCCCTAGGTCCCACGAAGCAGGGAGACTGTTGCCAGCAGTGCTCCCTGAAAATAAAAAACCTAACAAGTCTTTTCCCGAGAAACTCAGTAGAGCTCCCCTGGAGTGCATCCAGTCTGCCTGGGCACAGATTCTAAACTGAGGTCTGGAGGAGGGGCATAGAGGCAGGAGCCAGTTCACACTCTGGAAAAGTCTTAAAGTGCCCATGTCTCCTGCGGATCCGTCTATACCCCATGGTTCTGAAGTGACCCCAGCATCCTCTAGGACGTATGAGAAATAAGAAAACTTATGGCTGCTAAAAAAACAGCAGCCCTCTGACCATGGTCTGGCTCCTGCCGCACCAAACAAAACACTGATGTGCACATGCGTGTAGATGGTGACACTACAACTACTGGATGATCATTGTGAATGTCTGAGGTATTGATACAATGCAAATTTGTTGAGATATTGTTTCTTTTTCAGATGGAACCATGGGTCGTGCACGTGATGCGACTGGCAAAAGGGAGCCATTGGTTTTGGCCGAGACCGGCATTTGTTTGTTGGTGATCCCTTGTAGACAGTGAGTAGTATCCATCTACAGTGGAAGAAGTATGGACACCAAGAATCTCAGCGGCGGAACAGTGGGCGAATGCAGATCATGACAAATCAGGACCACAGGCATTTAAAGCGCCTAGCAACCATCAATCATTCCAAACGCATCAGGAAATGCACCAACAGTACAATGCCGGACCCAGCCAAGCAGTCCCAGATCTGGTGAATTGGAGGGCCACGTGAGATGTGGTAGCACGTCAGACTGGTGCTCTGAAAACCAATCCAAGCCTTTCGGCAACTGTTCCGCCACTGAGAGCATACCTAAAGTTTAACACTAATGTGATAGCTGTTTTTATGGTAATTATTTTGAGCAATAGAGTAGCACCTGCAGTATAGTGGGGTCCCTTGTCGGGGCTGCAGGCTTAAATGCACTGAGCAATACATGAACTAAAACTCCACTGTTTATTATTGTTAGTTAATATAGTGAGTGCAAGACACATTTATGTATGTAGTAAGGCTACTGGGAAACCTTAGATTGAGCAATATTGGATCTGGCCATTACATTCCCTAAAGTCATAACCTCAGAACTGCACAGAGCAGGAACTATTATTCACAAGTAATTAGGAATGTGTTCATCATGAACAAGTCCACAATTACCGTCTGAAGGTTACACAATTATTTCAAGTCTACACTGATATTTGAGAATAAAGCCTTTAACAGAAAACACCCCTGAAGAAGTCGCTATTGACGAAACGCGTTGGAAGACACGCAATTTGGATTTAGAGTGAATTGGAGTGGATAAGAACAAGCCCACCCATGCAAGGGTGACAACAAGTGCAAAATGCTTGTCTTATGATTATACAGATATGTACTTGTGATAAGCTTTTAATCTGTTTTACTTGAAGTTCTAGATTCAAATTTCATTTTATTTCTGAATCTTATACGAATTGTATTTGGTGGGCTCAGGTCTACTGTATAGCAGGAAATATTTCATACCTGCATCATCTAACAAAATGCATATAAATTAGGCACTCCACAAAAAACAATACTAATTATATTATATACATACATACATACATACATATATACACATTTCTATATAATCACTAATAATAAACTTCTGCTTGTTACTTTTAATAACATTATAATAAGTGTGTAATAACTCTCTATGTGATATTTGTCATGGATAGCCTTGGGTTAGAAACACCCAACTGAGAATAGGGCTGATGGCGGAGGAGGGTGTAGGATAAGAGATTGCTGTAGTGACTGAGCAATGAGAATGTGACTTCTGTAATAAGTGTTTATTACTCACCTGTGCTGATATCTGTAGGGATCTCCTCCTCCTTACACTGCTGATCACCCCTCACATACGTCTCTGCTTCTTCCTCTATATCTTCTGCCTTCATATCAGTCACATACGTCTCTTCTTCTCCCTCTATATCTTCTGCCTTTATATCAGTCACATACGTCTCTTCTTCTCCCTCTGTATCTTCTGCCTTTATATCATTCACATACGTCTCTTCTTCTTCCTCTATATCTTCTGCCTTAATATCAGACAGACGTTCTATCTAAATAACCAAAAAATAAAGATATTTATGGTAAGAACTTACCGTTGTTAAATCTTTCTGCGTGGTACACTGGGCTCCACAAGGATAACATCGGATGTAGAGTAGGATCTTGATCCGGGGTACCAACAGGCTCAAAGCTTTTGACTGTTCCCAAGATACACTGCGCCACCTCCTCTATAACCCCACCTCCGTGCACAGGAGCTCAGTTTCGTTAACCAGCCCAATGCAGTAGCAGGTATCAGAGATGACAATCGCTCGTAGCCAAGTACACCGCACACTCCCCACAGGAAAGGGTGTCAGCGGCTAATGCCAATACCAATCCAAAGAAGCTAAGTGCGTAAGGGTGGACGCCTTGTGGAGCCCAGTGTACCTCGCAGAAACAGATTTAACAACAGTAAGTTCTTACCATAAATCTTGTTTTCTGCTGCAGGGTACACTGGGCTCCACAAGGATTAACATCGGGGATATCCTAAAGCAGTTCCTTATGGGAGGGGAAGCACTGTAGCGAGTACAACAACCCGGTGTCCAAAGGAAGCATCCTGGGAGGCGGAAGTATCGAAGGCATAGAACCTTATAAACGTGTTCCCAGAGGACCATGTTGCCCTCTTGCACAACTGTTCAAGGGTCGCACCATGGTGGGCCGCCCAAGAAGGTCCAACCGACCAAGTAGAATGGGATTTAATGGTAGCAGGAACCGGATGACCAGCCTGTACATAACCATGTGCAATCACCATTCTAATCCACCTGGCCAATTGCTTGGAAACAGGCCAGCCACGTTTGTGAAAACCAAACAACACAAAAAGAGAATCAGATTTCCTAAAAGAGGTAGTTCTCTTCACATAGATACGGAGAGCCCGTACCACATCCAAAGACCGCTCTTTGGAAGACAATTCAGGAGAATTAAAAGCCGGAACCACAATCTCCTGGTTAAGGTGGAAGGAAGACACCACCATAGGCAAATAACCTGGCCGCATTCTAAGAACCGGCCGTTCACGGTGAAAAATGTAATAGGGAGACTTACAGGATAAGGCACCCAAGTCCGATACCCTTCTATCTGAAACAATCGCCAGCAAGAAGAGGACCTTAAGGGACAGCCACTTAAGGTCAGCAAAGGCAAGAGGGCTCAAACGGAGACTCTTACAAGGCCTCCAAAACCACGACAAGTCCCAAGGGGCCACAGGTGGCACATATGTAGGCTGAATCCGCTGCAAACCCCGAGTGAATGTATGGACATCAGGTAGGGTAACTATCTTTCTCTGAAACCAAAGGAACAAAGCAGAGATGTGAACCTTGAGGGATGGCAGAGATGTGAACCTTGAGGGAGGCCAGACGCAGGCCTAAGTCCAGGCCCTGTTGTAGAAAGGCCAATAGTTTGGCCGTACTAAACTTCGAAATGTCATGATTATGAGACGCACGCCAAGTGAAGTAAGCATTCCAGACCCTATGGTAGATCAGAGCAGAAGCCGGCTTACGGGCCTTCAACACAGTTTGAACGACCACCTCAGAAAAACCCTTGGCCCTCAGGACGGAAGCTTCAAGAGCTACGCCGTCAATGCCAGATGGGCCAAATCCTGGTAAACACAAGGGCCCTGAACGAGGAGGTCCGGTCGTTGTGGAAGTAGAAGGGGACGATCCCACGAGAGTCCCAGTAGATCGGAGAACCAGTGCCATCTGGGCCATGCTAGAGCAACCAGAAGTAGGTTTCCGCCTTCTTGCTTGAACTTCCGTATTACTCTGGGCAGGAGTGACACCGGAGGGAACACATAAGGTAGCTGAAAGTTCCATGGTATTGCCAGAACGTCCACGAACGCAGCTTGAGGATCCCTTGTCCTTGCTCCGAAAACTGGAACCTTGTGATTGTGTCGAGATGCCATCAGGTCCACATCTGGAAGGCCCCACTTGTCCACGAGGAGTTGAAACACTTCTGGATGGAGGCTCCACTCTCTGGCATGTACGTCCTGATGAATGAGAAAGTCCGCTTCCCAGTTTAGGACGCCCAGAATAAACACTGCCGATATGGCTGGCAGATGATGTTCCACCCACTGAAGAATCTGTGATACTTCCCTCAATGCCATGCGGCTTCGAGAGCCGCTCTGATTGCTGTACGTCACTGTAGTGGCATTGTCCATTCTACTTGAACAGGTCTGTTCTGTATGAGATGCTGGGCCATTGTCAACGCATTGAACACTGCCCGCAGTTCCAGAATATTTATCGGGAGTAGAGACTCCTCCTTGGTCCACCGACCCTGAAGAGAGTGCTTTTCCAACACTGCTCCCCAACCTCTTAGACTGGCATCCGTCGTCAGCAGGACCCAGTTGGATATCCAGAAGGGACGGCCCCTGCACAACCGTTGGTCCTGGGGCCACCAGCTCAGTGACAGGAGGACCCCCGGAGACAAGGAGATCATGTGAAACCTGATCCGGTGAGGCAGGCCGTCCCACTTGGACAGAATCAACTTCTGCAGAGGGCGAGAATGGAATTGAGCATACTCCACCATGTCGAAAGCCGACACCATGAGACCTAGCACTTGCATTGCCGAATGAATCAACACTTGCGGACGAGATAGGAAGCATTGAATCCTGTCCTGAAGTTTCAGGACTTTCTCCTTAGACAGGAACAACTGCTGGTTGTGAGTGTCCAATAACGCTCACAGGTGTACCATGCTCCGAGCAGGAACCAGGGAGGATTTCTTCCAGTTGATCAGCCACCCGTGGGCTTTCATGCACTGGACCGTCAGATCGAGATGACACAGGAGAAGATCTGGGGAATTCGCCAGGATCAACAATTCATCCAGATACGGCAGGATCCTGACCCCTTGACGGCGGAGTGAAGCTGTCATGACCGCCATAACTTTGGTGAAAACTCGGGGAGCCGTTGTCAAACCAAAGGGTAACGCCCGAAATTGATAATGTAGGTTGCCCACCGCAAACCTCAGGTACTGCTGATGAGATACCGCAATAGGAATATGCAGGAAGGCATCCTGTATGTCCAGGGAGACCATAAAGTCCCCAGGCTCCAAGGCCAGAACAATAGAGCGCAGAGTTTCCATACGAAAGTTGGGAGACCCGCACATGCTTGTTCAAGGACTTCAGATTGAGAATGGGCCGTGAGGACCCGTCCGGTTTTCGGGACTAGGAACAGCATTGAATAGAACCCGTTGCCTCTTTGAGCTAGAGGAACCTGTACCACCACTCCGGTGGACAGGAGGGAGTGCACCACCAAATGCCAAGTGTATGCTTTTGCCGGATCCAGAGGCACATCTGTCAAACAAAATCGATGAGGGGGACGATTCTTGAAAGGTATGGCGTAACCTCGAGTGACGACTTCCCTTACCCAGTTATCCGAAGTGGTCTGCAACCATTCATGGGCAAAACCTAGAAGTAGGTCCCCCACCTTGGGATCCCCCAGTGGGAGGCACGCCCCGTCATGTGGCAGGCTTGTCAGTTATGGAAGCAGGCTGATGGGCGGCCCAGGCACGCTTCGGTCTGGGCTTGGCAGGTCTGGAAGCACCAGCTTGCTTTGGGTACGCCTGACCTTTTGCTTTACCTGGAGTACGAAAGGACCGAGGGAAAGTACTTTTAGCCTTCTGTGCGGAAGGAGCCGTACTAGGTAGGCAAGCAGTTTTAGCAGTAGCCAGATTAGCCACAATCTTATTGAGGTCTTCTCCGAAGAGAATGTCTCCCTTGAAAGGAAGCACCTCCAGGGTTTTCTTGGAATCCACATCCACCGACCAGAATCTCAACCAAAGGATACGTCTTGCCAAGACAGACATAGAAGCAGCCTTGGTCTCGAGCACCCCGGCATCGGAGGCCGCCTACTTAAGGTACAGAGAAGCCGTGGTAATATACAAGAGACATTGTCGAGCATGCTCAGACGCATTGGAAGGCAGTTCCGCCGCAAACTCCTAATCCCACGCCTCAACAGCTTCAGCAGCCCAAGTTGCTGCAATGGTTGGCCTATGCACCGCCCCCATTAGGGTATAAATCGCTTTTAAAAAACACTCCACATGTCTATCCGTCGGTTCCTTCAGGGAGGTGACGGTAGTTACTTGTAGAGCAGAGGAAACAACCATTTCCTCCATTACGTCTACAGCCTCACTACCACGCAGTGTGGGAGAAGCCCCAGCGTCGTTGCCACGTGTAGCAGACATAAGAGCGTGCACAATATCGGGAAACCTGGTACAAGGTGTAGCAGCAATATACCCAGCAAGAACACTTGGTGATGTGACTATGACAGCACAAACCGGGAGTTCAAGAGATATAAATCAATATGGTGACTATAAATCACAAGGAAAAATACACAGCAAGTATATCTTGTGACACAATCCTATATTATACAGAAAGAAATCTGATACACTTAGTCCCTCAGGTATAACAATATAGGAATAGCACGCTGAGTGAAATACTCTGCAATAAGGCAGCCACGCAGCAGCTACATGCACACACACATATATAGTCACACACGTACCATGCAGAAATTATACACCATAAACTGCACTGGACTAGCAATACAAAGTAATACTCAGTATGGCTATATGTGATAACAATAGATATAACAATATAGGAATAGCCCACTGAGTGAAATACCCTGCAGTAAGGCAGCCACGCAGCAGCTACATGCACACACACACACACACATATATAGTCACACACGTACCATGCAGAAATTATATACCATAAACTGCACTGGACTAGCAATACAAAGTAATACTCAGTACGGCTATATGTGATAACAATAGATATAACAATATAGGAATAGCACGCCGAGTGAAATACTCTGCAATAAGGCAGCCAGGCAGCAGCTACATGCACACACACATATATAGTCACAGGCGTACCATGCAGAAATCATACACCATAAACTGCACTGGACTAGCAATACAAAGTAATACTCAGTACGGCTATATGTGATAACAATAGATATAACAATATAGGAATAGCACGCCGAGTGAAATACTCTGCAATAAGGCAGCCACGCAGCAGCTACATGCACACACACACATATATAGTCACACACGTACCATGCAGAAATTATACACCATAAACTGCACTGGACTAGCAATACAAAGCAATACTCAGTATGGCTATATGTGATAACAATAGATATAACAATATAGGAATAGCCCACTGAGTGAAATACCCTGCAGTAAGGCAGCCACGCAGCAGCTACATGCACACACACACATATATAGTCACACACGTACCATGCAGAAATTATACACCATAAACTGCACTGCACTAGCAATACAAAGTAATACTCAGTACGGCTATATGTGATAACAATAGATATAACAATATAGGAATAGCACGCCGAGTGAAATACTCTGTAATAAGGCAGCCACGCAGCAGCTACATGCACACACACATATATATAGTCACACACGTACCATGCAGAAATTATACACCATAAACTGCACTGGACTAGCAATACAAAGTAATACTCAGTATGGCTATATGTGATAACAATAGATATAACAATATAGGAATAGCCCACTGAGTGAAATACTCTGCAATAAGGCAGCCACGCAGCAGCTACATGCACACACACACATATATAGTCACACACGTACCATGCAGAAATTATACACCATAAACTGCACTGGACTAGCAATACAAAGTAATACTCAGTATGGCTATATGTGATAACAATAGATATAACAATATAGGAATAGCCCACTGAGTGAAATACCCTGCAGTAAGGCAGCCACGCAGCAGCTACATGCACACATACATATATAGTCACACACGTACCATGCAGACATTATACACCATAAACTGCACTGGACTAGCAATACAAAGTAATACTCAGTATGGCTATAAGTGATAACAATAGATATAACAATATAGGAATAGCACGCCGAGTGAAATACTCTGTAATAAGGCAGCCACGCAGCAGCTACATGCACACATACATATATAGTCACACACGTACCATGCAGACATTATACACCATAAACTGCACTGGACTAGCAATACAAAGTAATACTCAGTACGGCTATATGTGATAACAATAGATATAGCAAAGCACAGTAGGTACTGGACGTATATCACAGGGTGTTTGTACCACACCACCCTGACTGTATGCACTCTTTCTTACCTAACACAGTCCCAGTGATAGGTAGAATACTAAGTGTCCTGTAAAATGCACAGCGCTGGCGATCAGGCGGTTCTACAGAGGAGGATTTGCCCCAGCATTCCCAGGAACAGCTCAGTCCAGTCTGTAATGGCCGCTGCCCGGGAGTGAGGGAGAGAGAGAGATGCAGCTCCAGGACGGGAACATTTGCAGAAATAGCGCCCTGGGTCTGGGGGAGGGGCCACAGGTCAGATCTGCTCCCCCTGCTGACATCCCCACCGGGCGCTGCGGGCAGGGAAAAGCAGGGTTATGTATAATAAAAAACCCAGACCTGTGCCCTGTAATTGTCCCTGGTGGCTAGTGGCGCGGCTGCCCAATAAAAGTGTCCACGCCAGCGCACGCGCAGCCCGCCTCCTACAGCCGCGCTTGATCGCGGTAAAGAGCGGCCAGAGAGACCCCTTACCCCCCCCCCCCCGTACCTGCGGCCCCCACGATCCGGGAGGACGGCGGCGTGTGTGTGACTGATGCTGTGAAAGAACCGGAGCCTCCGCTGCAGTGACCCGGCAACCAGGGCGCGGGAGTATACAGCGCCGCTGGAAGTGATGGAGCTGCAGTCGGGGACGTCTGTGAGATGTTGCCGGCTGCAGCCCTGTTACTCTGTCAGAAGAATCTTCAGTCTTTTCCTTTACAATAAACCCATCAATAGGCTGCCTAATGCAGCACCCCTGTTATATGCCTGCTTACTGCAAGACACCAACCTACTGACTGAGCTGTGCACGGAGGCGGGACTATAGAGGAGGTGGGGCTATAGAGGAGGCGGCACTGAGCATCTTGGGAACAGTCAAAAGCTCTCAGCCTGTTGGTGCCTCGGATCAAGATCCTACTCTACACTCGATGTTAATCCTTGTGGAGCCCAGTGTACCCCGCAGCAGAAAATACAATGGCATTTGCGTAGTGATTAAACGGAGGTGAAACAGTATAATATCAGTGTATAATACACACACAGCTCCTCTACAGATCATATAGTGACAGACACTTTGGTATATTGGGGAGACCCTAAATCCCACCTACCTGATCCTCCTGTGGGGTCCTGTGATTCTCCTCTGTACAATCCTGGGAATACAGAGGACGGGGACATCTCTCTGGGGTATCTCTGTTACTGGGCCCATCTGTAGGAGACACACAGTGACTGAGTACAGTGTATATATGTGATTATCAGATGATGTGTGTATATAGGGGGCCCCCATACCTGCTCTCCCCTGTACAATACATGAGAGTCTCCTCTTACCCAGTGATGTGAGGGGCCGGTGATTCTCCATCATCACGTCCTTGTACAGACCCCTGTGTTCCTCTATATACTGCCCCTCCTGCATGGAGACATAGACAGTGACATCCTGACACCTTATAGTAACCTGACACACACAGTGATACAGTCATCACCCAGATACATCCCCTGGTGTTACTGTATAATGCTCCATTCCCAGCAGTCACCTCTCCAGTCATCACCCAGACACGTCCCCTAGTGTTACTGTATAATGTCCCATTCCCAGCAGTCACCTCTCCAGTCATCACCCAGACACATCCCCTGGTGTTACTGTATAATGTCCCATTCCCAGCAGTCACCTCTCCAGTCATCACCCAGACACGTCCCCTAGTGTTACTGTATAATGTCCCATTCCCAGCAGTCACCTCTCCAGTCATCACCCAGACACATCCCCTGGTGTTACTGTATAATGCCCCATTCCCAGCAGTCACCTCTCCAGTCATCACCCAGACACATCCCCTGGTGTTACTGTATAATACCCCATTCCCAGCAGTCACCTATCCAGTCATCACTCAGACACATTCCCCGGTGTTACTGTATAATGTCCCATTCCCAGCAGTCACCTCTCCAGTCATCACCCAGACACGTCCCCTGGTGTTACTGTATAATGCCCCATTCCCAGCAGTCACCTCTCCAGTCATCACCCAGACACATCCCCTGGTGTTACTGTATAATGTCCCATTCCCAGCAGTCACCTCTCCAGTCATCACCCAGACATGTCCCCTGGTGTTACTGTATAATGTCCCATTCCCAGCAGTCACCTCTCCAGTCATCACCCAGACACCCCCCCCCCTGGTGTTACTGTATAATGTCTCATTCCCAGCAGTCACCTCTCCAGTCATCACCCAGACACGTCCCCTGATGTTACTGTATAATATCCCATTCCCAGCAGTCACCTCTCCAGTCATCACCCAGACACTTCCCCTGGTGTTACTGTATAATGTCCCATTCCCAGCAGTCACCTCTCCAGTCATCAACCAGACACATCCCCTGGTGTTACTGTATAATGCCCCATTCCCAGCAGTCACCTCTCCAGTCATCACCCATACACATCCCCCGGTGTTACTGTATAATGTCCCATTCCCAGCAGTCACCTCTCCAGTCATCACCCAGACACGTCCCCTGGTGTTACTGTATAATGCCCCATTCCCAGCAGTCACCTCTCCAGTCATCACCCAGACACATCCCCTGGTGTTACTGTATAATGTCCCATTCCCAGCAGTCACCTCTCCAGTCATCACCCAGACACTTCCCCTTGTGTTACTGTATAATGTCCCATTCCCAGCAGTCACCTCTCCAGTCATCACCCAGACACGTCCCCTGATGTTACTGTATAATATCCCATTCCCAGCAGTCACCTCTCAAGTCATCACCCAGACACTTCCCCTGGTGTTACTGTATAATGTCCCATTCCCAGCAGTCACCTCTCCAGTCATCACCCAGACACTTCCCCTTGTGTTACTGTATAATGTCCCATTCCCAGCAGTCACCTCTCCAGTCACCACCCAGACACATCCCCCGGTGTTACTGTATAATGCCCCATTCTCAGCTGTCATCTCTCCAGTGATCACCCAGACACGTCCCCCGGTGTTACTGTATAATGCCCCATTCCCAGCAGTCACCTCTCCAGTCATCACCCAGACACGTCCCTCTGTGTTACTGTATAATGTCCCATTCCCAGCAGTCACCTCTCCAGTCATCACCCAGACACATCCCCCAGTGACTGTATAATGTCCCATTCCCAGCAGTCACCTCTCCAGTCATCACTCAGACACATCCCCTGGTGTTACTGTATAATGTCCCATTCCCAGCAGTCACCTCCCCAGTCATTACCCAGACACATCCCCTGGTGTTACTGTATAATGTCCCATTCCCAGCAGTCACCTCTCCAGTCATCACCCAGACACGTCCCCCGGTGTTACTGTATAATGTCCCATTCCCAGCAGTCACCTCTCCAGCCATCACCCAGACACACCCCCTGGTGTTACTGTATAATGTCCCATTCCCAGCAGTCACCTCTCCAGTCATCACCCAGACACGTCCCCTGATGTTACTGTATAATATCCCATTCCCAGCAGTCACCTCTCAAGTCATCACCCAGACACTTCCCCTGGTGTTACTGTATAATGTCCCATTCCCAGCAGTCACCTCTCCAGTCATCAACCAGACACATCCCCTGGTGTTACTGTATAATGCCCCATTCCCAGCAGTCACCTCTCCAGTCATCACCCATACACATCCCCCGGTGTTACTGTATAATGTCCCATTCCCAGCAGTCACCTCTCCAGTCATCACCCAGACACTTCCCCTTGTGTTACTGTATAATGTCCCATTCCCAGCAGTCACCTCTCCAGTCATCATCCAGACACTTCCCCTTGTGTTACTGTATAATGTCCCATTCCCAGCAGTCACCTCTCCAGTCACCACCCAGACACATCCCCCGGTGTTACTGTATAATGCCCCATTCTCAGCTGTCATCTCTCCAGTGATCACCCAGACACGTCCCCCGGTGTTACTGTATAATGCCCCATTCCCAGCAGTCACCTCTCCAGTCATCACCCAGACACGTCCCTCTGTGTTACTGTATAATGTCCCATTCCCAGCAGTCACCTCTCCAGTCATCACCCAGACACATCCCCTGGTGTTACTGTATAATGTCCCATTCCCAGCAGTCACCTCTCCAGTCATCACCCAGACACATCCCCTGGTGTTACTGTATAATGTCCCATTCCCAGCAGTCACCTCTCCAGTCATCACCCAGACACATCCCCTGGTGTTACTGTATAATGTCCCATTCCCAGCAGTCACCTCCCCAGTCATTACCCAGACACATCCCCTGGTGTTACTGTATAATGTCCCATTCCCAGCAGTCACCTCTCCAGTCATCACCCAGACACGTCCCCCGGTGTTACTGTATAATGTCCCATTCCCAGCAGTCACCTCTCCAGCCATCACCCAGACACCCCCCCTGGTGTTACTGTATAATGTCCCATTCCCAGCAGTCACCTCTCCAGTCATCACCCAGACACATCCCCTGGTGTTACTGTATAATGTCCCATTCCCAGCAGTCACCTCTCCAGTCATCACCCAGACACGTCCCCTGGTGTTACTGTATAATGTCCCATTTCCAGCAGTCACCTCTCCTGTCATCACCCAGACACGTCCCCTGGTGTTACTGTATAATGCCCCATTCCCAGCAGTCACCTCTCCAGCCATCACCCAGACACATCCCCTGGTGTTACTGTATAATTTCCCATTCCCAGCAGTCACCTCTCCAGTCATCACCCAGACACATCCCCTGGTGTTACTGTATAATGTCCCATTCCCAGCAGTCACCTCTCCAGTCATCACCCAGACACGTCCCCTGGTGTTACTGTATAATGTCCCATTCCCAGCAGTCACCTCTCCAGTCATCACCCAGACACATCCCCTGGTGTTACTGTATAATGTCCCAATCCCAGCAGTCACCTCTCCAGTCATCACCCAGACACACCCCCTGGTGTTACTGTATAATGTCCCATTTCCAGCAGTCACCTCTCCTGTCATCACCCAGACACGTCCCCTGGTGTTACTGTATAATGCCCCATTCCCAGCAGTCACCTCTCCAGCCATCACCCAGACACACCCCCTGGTGTTACTGTATAATGTCCCATTCCCAGCAGTCACCTCTCCAGCCATCACCCAGACACACCCCCTGGTGTTACTGTATAATGTCCCATTCCCAGCAGTCACCTCTCCAGTCATCACCCAGACACATCCCCTGGTGTTACTGTATAATGTCCCAATCCCAGCAGTCACCTCTCCAGTCATCACCCAGACACCCCCCCCCCCTGGTGTTACTGTATAATGCCCCATTCCCAGCAGTCACCTCTCCAGTCATCACCCAGACACATCCCCTGGTGTTACTGTATAATGCCCCATTCCCAGCAGTCACCTCACCAGTCATCACCCAGACACATCCCCTGGTGTTACTGTATAATGCCCCATTCCCAGCAGTCAGCTCTCCAGTCATCACCCAGACACATCCCCTGGTGTTACTGTATAATGCCCCATTCCCAGCAGTCACCTCACCAGTCATCACCCAGACACATCCCCTGGTGTTACTGTATAATGCCCCATTCCCAGCAGTCAGCTCTCTAGTCATCACCAAGACACATCCCCCGGTATTACTGTACTCACAAGTCTCCTCAGACCCCAGTCACTTCCCTGTATTATTACTATAGATAGAAGTGACGTTATTGTGATGCTCCCAGATCCCCTCTCCTCCCCAGTCATGTCCCTGTATTATTACTATATATATAAGTGATGTTATTGTGACGCTCCCAGATCCCCTCACCTCCCCAGTCATGTCCCTGTATTATTACTGTAGTACCCTAGTGATCTGAAGGCCTTGGGACACTATGAGGGGGCAAATCAATGAATGAATGTGTAGATCTATAAGGTAATAGAGATGCTGCCAACTGATGTATACCATATATGTGATAATAACTTGGATCTTTCTAGTGATCCAATAATGTATAGTGTTTATGCATGTTATTATTCTGTGCCTGGTGAAGGTGAGGGGACTCTGGTAAGCGCGTAGTGGAGATCGTGGAGAAGCTTCCAGAGGTCCCGTGTGCTGAGAGAGGTGGCTGGGCGCGTGTAGTGGCGGTTTTGTTGGTGGGCTGACTAAGGGGAGAGAAAAAGGCTGGCGGCTGAGACAAGGGAGATTACAGGAAGGCGGTTCCCTGCGAGTGAGAGAGCCCCTGTGGGGGAAAGGAATTGGATGTCTCCCGCTGCAGGTGAGAAGCGCTGTGTTAATTTCCCCTGGTGGACGCCGATCAGGGAAGTCCCGGTACCTGGTTGTCATGGAGAGTGCTGGGAGGCGGAGTGCTGGCGGGGCAGGCTAGTACATGGAAGGAGACCGCAGTGCGGGCAGCAGCTACCAGGAGTCCAGCAGTAGCAGACAGTTTCCCCCCCGAGGCAGAGCTGTGTCCCTCATCCCACCCAACCCGCAGGGAGAGCCCGGTTGTTGGTGGAGGCGGAGTCGGAGGGAGGTCCAGACCGGGCACACTATCATTGTAAGTGCAGGATATCCCCCTATAAATCCTGCTAATCTGCATACTCCCCTATCATCCTTTAACTATTAAAGTACCAGCCCCCAGCACAGTAACACAGGGACCAGCAGCATCGGTGGATCTGAGGAGTATGAATATCACCTCTAGAGATTCCATATACATTAGATAATGACCAGCCGGGTAGCAGTCATAAAGAGTGCGGTGGTGTATAATGATGAAAGCAGCTCGGAGAGTGCGCAGGGTCGCCTAAACTTGGAAATGATACACTGGGGAGACTAAGCACCCCTCACCTATCAGAGACAGGTGCCAATAACCGGGACTTCTGTATGTTCTGGAGCCACCCCCACGGATCTAAAGTGGGGCAATGCTTATACTGGGACAGGTAACACAGATCATCACCCCACTATATGTAACGAGTAGACCACGGGTGTCAGGGATTCCAGGGTGGACAGCTCCACGTACTACCTTCCTGTTTCAGGTTGTCTAGGAGCGCTACAATTAGATCTTCCATGGAAACCATGCTATTCATTGCCATGAAGTAAGGATTGCTCAACAATCGTGAGGACAATTGCTCCAAGTGGAGACCCATATAACCCAGAGTACTTCTTATACACAGACACGAAAGGGCCCCAACCATGCACGATTATAGTAAGAGATCCATGGTGGTTTATCAAACGCAGCCCCACAACTTTCTTGTGGAATCGTATTTTATGTATTGTATGCATTACCTTATGTATAGGTGGGGTATATTATTATCTATAGGTGGGGTATATTATTATGTATAGGTGGGGTATATTACTAGAACGGTTCATGGTTTGAGTATTATATGATATAACTGTATAAGGTGGCCTATAACTTGTTACATATTAAAACTAGTATACTTACCTGTGGAACGGTCTCCGTATCTGTGGAAGAGCCTGAAATCACAAAGGAAAGGTACGATAGGTAAATGTGCATAGTCCTATCTGGTTACATCACATACTAATGTTATAGGCGACTACTACAGGGGTAGGTTATTTCTTAAGCGATTAGAGTATTGGGCTCTAAATAGCTTGGATGGAGGCACATTGCACATATACACTGTACCCCCAGGTAAAAGAGGGTTTACATTACTATAGATATGTGATGTCACAGTGATGCTCCCAGATCCCCTCACCTCCCCAGTCATGTCCCTGTATTATTACTATAGATATAAATGATATCACTGTGACACTCCCAGTTCCCCTCACCTCCCCAGTCATGTCCCTGTATTATTACTATAGATATAAGTGATGTCACAGTGACACTCCCAGATTTCCTCACCTCCCCAGTCATGTCCCGGTATTATTACTATAGATATAAGGGGTGATCCTCAGTATGCCGACTGACGGGATCCCGGCGCACAGTATACCAGCGCCGAAATCCCGACAGCCGGCATACCGACACTTATTCTTCCTCGTGGGGGTCCACGACCCTCTGGAGGGAGAATAAAATAGCGTGGCGCGCCACCGTGCCCGTAGCATGGCGAGCCCGCAAGGGGCTCATTTGCGCTCGCCACACTGTCGGTAAGCCGGCGGTCGGGCCCCCGACGCCAGTATGCTGGTCGCCAGGAGCCCGACCGCCGGCATACCATACTGAACCCGATATAAGTGATGTCACTGTGACACTCCCAGATTTCCTCACCTCCCCAGTCATGTCCCTGTACTATGACTATAGATAAGTGATGCCACAATGACGCTCCCAGATGTGTGATATACATTTGCTTCATACTGAGCAATATTTTCAATCCCCACAATTATATAAAATAAAATTAATAATAATAAATAATAATAATAACGACACTAAAGGCTGCACCCCAGTATAAAAATAAAGACAGACGTCTTTAAAAGCAGGACACCACCACCACTCCCAATGCATATTAATTATAATAACAGTACACAAAAACCTGCTCCCTCTATATAACACTAATAACAACAGGACACCACAGGCCGCTCCCTCTGTATTATAATAATAACAGGACACCACAGGCCGCTCCCTCTGTATTATAATAATAACAGGACACCACAGGCCGCTCCCCCTGTATAATAATAATAACAGGACACCACAGGCTGCTCCTCCTGTATAGTAATAATAACAGGACACCACAGGCTGCTCCCCCTGTATAGTAAGACGCCTTTACCTGATCTACACGGACACTGCGAGGCTGCAGCAGTCAATGAAAACTAACTTCCGGTATGTGGAACGCACATCCGGAAGTAAGGTGGAACGCACAGGCAGGAAGTAGGGCATGGTTGCCACAGGCAGCTTCCTGGTTACTAGCCCCTCCCCTCCTTCACCCTGCCCACAGCCCCGCCCTCTATAATGACGTTTACCATACATGTCCTCAGTGCAGGAGGCCGGCGGCTATTTTCTTGTAGACCAGTCCGGCAGCAGCTGCAGCAGCAATAGGTTCCCTGGCCGTGTAGTGACGTCAGGAGCGGCGGCCATTTTCCCCTGGTCTGAGCTCCGCCTTCCTCATATCATTCCCACAAGGCAGCAGGAGCAGAGAGCAGCCATTGCTGTGTCTGGCAGCAGGTAATGATATTATTATTATTATTATTCTATAGGCTGAGCAGCTCTGGTGTCAGGTTCTGTACTACAGGGGGAGCAGCCTCTGGTGCCTTGTTATAGTGCAGCTGGAGCAGCCTTTGGTGCCTTGTTATAGTGCAGCTGGAGCAGCCTCTGGTGCTGCATTATCCCTGTACAGGTGGCTGACACTCTAGTGTCCTATTACTGTAATACAGGAGACCCCGGCGTTACCATAATACAGGTGGCGCAGACCCCGGTGTTACCGTAATACAGGTGGCGCAGACCCCGGCGTTACCGTAATACAGGTGGCGCAGACCCCGGCGTTACCGTAATACAGGTGGCGCAGACCCCGGCGTTACCGTAATACAGGTGGCGCAGACCCCGCCGTTACCGTAATACAGGTGGCGCAAACCCCGCCGTTACCGTAATACAGGTGGCGCAGACCCCGCCGTTACTGTAATACAAATGGCGCAGACCCCGCCGTTACAGTAATACAGGTGGCGCAGACCCCGCCGTTACCGTAATACAAGTGACGCAGACTCCGCCATTAACATAACACAGGTGGCGCAGACCCCGCCGTTACCGTAATACAAGTGACGCAGACTCCGCCGTTACAGTAATACAGGTGGTGCAGACCCCGCCGTTACCGAAATACAAGGTGCGCAGACCCATCCGTTACCGTAATACAGGTGGCGCAGACCCCGCCATTACCGTAATACAGGTGGCGCAGACCCCGCCGTTACCGTAATACAGTTGGCGCAGATCCCGCAGTTACCGTAATACAGGTGGCGCAGGCCCCAACGTTACCGTAATACAGGTGGCGCAGAGCCCGCCGTTACCGTAATACAGGTGGCGCAAACCCCGCCGTTACCGTAATACAGGTGGCGCAGACCGCACCGTTACCGTAATACAAGTGACGCAGACCCCACCGTTAACATAATACAGGTAGCGCAGACTCCACTGTTACCGTAATATAGGTGGCGCAGAGCCCGCCATTACCGTAATACAGGTGGCGCAGACCCCGCCGTTACCGTAATACAAGGTGCGCAGACCGCACCGTTACCGTAATACAGGTGGCGCAGACCCCGCCGTTACCGTAATACAGGTGGTGCAGACCCCGCCGTTACCGTAATACAGGTGGCGCAGACCCCACCATTACCGTAATACAGGTGGCGCAGACCGCACCGTTACCGTAATACAAGTGACGCAGACCCTGCCGTTACCGTAATACAGATGGCGCAGACCCCGCTATTAACATAAGACAGGTGGCGCAAACTCCGCCATTACGGTATTACAGGTGGCGCCGACCCTGTCGTTACCATAATTCAGGTGGCGCAGACCCTGCCGTTACCGTAATACAGGTAGCGCAGGCCCCGCTGTTACCATAATACAGGTGGTGCAGACCCCGCTGTTACCGTAATACAAGTTGCACAGACCCCGCTGTTACAGTAATACAGGTGGCGCAGACCCCGCCATTACCGTAATACAGGTGGCGCAGACCCCGCTTTTACCGTAATACAGTTGGCGCAGATCCCGCCGTTACCGTAATACAGGTGGCGCAGACCCCGCCATTACCGTAATACAGGTGGCGCAGACCCCGCCGTTACCGTAATACAGGTGGCGCAGACCCCGCCGTTACTGTAATACAGGTGGAGCAGACCCCGCCGTTACCGCTATTCTATACATATAATGGCATTGTACTATAAAGGGGAGCGCTATGTGTTGTCCTACTCTACATGGGGAGCGACCTGTGAGCGACCTGTGTTGCCCTTTTATACAGGGGGAGGTGCCTGTGATGTCTTGTTACTATTATTATATAGGGTAAGCAGCATGTATAGTCTTTCTATACAGAAGGAGTGGTATGTGTTGTCATAATATACAGGGGGAGTTGTCACGATCCAGGTAATTCCTTATTAGTATGTTACTTCCAAATGCCTCCTGTGACTGTACCTGTGGCCGCTGTGCGCGTCTGGGCGCATGTGATTCTGCTATTCCTTTCCTATAGTAGTTTATTCCCCTTCTGTGTGTATTCATGGGCATCCATGTTGGACTTCAGTCACATGACATTGTTTCTCCTATCCTCGGTGCTGACAAGTGCTGAGCCTAATTGCCCACCAATCCCTGCTAACCTGTGGGTTTAAATAGCCTGTCCCAGCACTGAAGGATGTCAGTGCTTCAATTGTCTTCAGTGATTCCAGTGTGCAGTTCTCCCATGGACTTTATCTGCAATACAGCCTGACTCCCTGGTGATTATACTCTGCAGTGTAACCCGACTCTCCAGTGATTAACCCTCTACAGTCTACCCTGATTCACCTGTGTCTGAACTCCGGCTTTCCAGCAGCCTTCCTCCATTTACATTCTCTGTATTCCTGCGCACTCCAGCTTCAGTCCTCAGTTACCTACGAACCCCAGCTTCATCTTCCAGCGAACCCTAGCTTCATTTATTGTTTCCAGAACTTTCCTCCATATTCCAGGTTCCTGGTCTTAATCAGTCGTGCACCTAATTGTCATTTGTGACTTTCTATTATTCTCTTGCACGTTATTTGACTTTTTATTTAATAAAAGCACTGAAGGCAATTCCAGTTGTCGTGGTCACGCCCTCGGGCATTCATTGCTACTGTCATTACGCATGTCCAGGAGTCCCATAGCTCCTCCTAAATTCTAGTACCCGTCAGTTCCTACAACTGAGGCTACCAGTCACGGTCTCCAGGCCTCAGTTGTGACAGGAGTGGCCTGTGTTGTCATAGTATACAGGGGGAGTGGCCTGTGTTGTCATAATATACAGGGGGAACGGCCTGTGTTTTCATAATATAGAGGGTTATCATCCTGTGCTGTCATAGTATACAGGGGGAGCAGCCTGTGTTGTCATATTATACAGGTGGAGCGGCCTGTGTTGTCATGATATAAAGGGGGAGCGGCCTGTGCTGTCATAGTATACAGGGGGAGCAGCCTGTATTGTCATAATATAGAGGGGTATCATCCTGTGCCGTCATTGTATACAGGGGAGCGGCCTGTGCTGTCATAATATACAGGGGGAACGGCCTGTGTTGCTATAATATACAGGGGTAGCATCCTGTGCGTCATAGTAAACAGGGGGAGCGGCCTGTGTTGTCATATTATACAGGGGAGCGGCCTGTGCTGTCATAATATACAGGGGGAACGGCCTGTGTTGCTATAATATACAGGGGTAGCATCCTGTGCTGTCATAGTAAACAGGGGGAGCGGCCTGTGTTGTCATATTATACAGGTGGAGCGGCCTGTGTTGTCATGATATACAGGGGGAGCGGCCTGTGTTGCTATAATATACAGGCGGAGGGGCCTGTGGTGTCTTGTTACTATTATTATATAGGGTGGGCGGAATGTATTTTCTTTCTATACAGAATGCGTGGCCTGTGTTGTCATAATATACAGGGGTAGCATCCTGTGCTGTCATAGTATACAGGGGGAGCGGCCTGTGTTGCTATAATATACAGGGGTAGCATCCTGTGCTGTCATAGTAAACAGGGGGAGCGGCCTGTGTTGTCATATTATACAGGTGGAGCGGCCTGTGTTGTCATATTATACAGGTGGAGCGGCCTGTGTTGCCATATTATACAGGTGGAGCGGCCTGTGTTGTCATGATATACAGGGGGAGCGGCCTGTGCTGTCATAGTATACAGGGGGAGCAGCCTGTGTTGTCATATTATACAGGTGGAGCGGCCTGTGTTGTCATGATATAAAGGGGGAGCGGCCTGTGCTGTCATAGTATACAGGGGGAGCAGCCTGTATTGTCATAATATAGAGGGGTATCATCCTGTGCCGTCATTGTATACAGGGGAGCGGCCTGTGCTGTCATAATATACAGGGGGAACGGCCTGTGTTGCTATAATATACAGGGGTAGCATCCTGTGCTGTCATAGTAAACAGGGGGAGCGGCCTGTGTTGTCATATTATACAGGTGGAGCGGCCTGTGTTGTCATATTATACAGGTGGAGCGGCCTGTGTTGTCATGATATACAGGGGGAGCGGCCTGTGTTGTCATAATATACAGGCGGAAGGGCCTGTGGTGTCTTGTTACTATTATTATATAGGGTGGGCGGAATGTATTTTCTTTCTATACAGAATGCGTGGCCTGTGTTGTCATAATATACAGGGGTAGCATCCTGTGCTGTCATAGTATACAGGGGGAGCGGCCTGTGTTGTCATAATATACAGGGGTAGCATCCTGTGCTGTCATAGTATACAAGGGGAGTGGCCTGTGTTGTCATAATATACAGGTGCAGCGGCCTGTGTTGTATTTATTAGCAGTTTCTTATATGGCGCAGCATATTCTGTTGTGCTTTACAATTACAGCAGCAGTTATTGAACAAAACTGGGTAAAAACAGACAGACACAAAGGTAGGAAGGCCCTGCCTGCAAGCTTACAATCTATGGGGAAATAGGCATTGATACACAAGGATATTTTATCTTTCATATGATGGATTATTTGGTATAAAATAAAATGTATCTTTTTTATTATCTATAAACAGTCTCCCAACCTCATTTCTGACTACTTCACAGCCATTTTTCCAAAACTAAAATTTTTTTTTGCTATATTGTTATGTTATATTATATAATTATAGTATACATTCCTAAGCGCGATGTCTTATAGATCTTTCTTTGTTTAGTTTATGCTAGAGACTCTGACCAAGTCTCGAGACATTCGCTGCTGTCTGCCTATACTGGTTATATTTTTATATAGAAAAGATTATATTTATTATATATTTTTTTATATATATATATATATATATATATATATATATATATATATATATATATATATATATAAGCGCCGGGAGAGTGGGACTGGCATACCACTAGAGATCCGTCTATCTCTCTATATCCTAGTACTTATATGTGAGGAAGTCACTTGGATTCTGAGATTTACGCCACTGACGTTCTACTTTACGTGACAGTTTTTGTAGGTGTCTTGATGATTTAGAGTGCCATGGTTGGCATCTAAGCCTACGTGGAGTGTGATGGGAAGCTGGAGCCACTTCATCAAGGGCACTCTCTAGGGTCTTGTGCAGGTGTGATACAAGTGTCAGGTGTGATAAATGTAGAGATTGGTGAGAGCAGTTGTTGCAGAGAAGTGGAAAGTTGTTGAAAATGTATACTGTTAGTATTTCTGTGGGTTAGAGGAGGCTTGCTAGGTTTTAGTGTCATAGAATTTAGAGTAATAGAAGAGATTGTGAAGGTGATCATAGAAGAGATTGTGAAGGTGATCATGTCGTGAAGGTGATCATGTTGTGATCAGAGAGAGGGAAAGGAGTGTTAATGAATTCAGAAACTGAGCAGAGCCTGGTGAACACAAGATCAATGCAGTGGCCTTCCTGGTGTGCAGAGGTGTCAGACCATTGGGTGAGGCCCAGAGAGGAGGTTAGAGAGAGGAGTTTGGAGGCATGAACAGATTGTGCACTGTCAAGAGCTATATTGATATCGACCCATAATGATGGTGGAGATGTCAGAGGAGAGGAAGTGAGGGAGCCAGGCAGAAAAATCTTCTAGAAATTGTTGTTTGGGTTGCCCAGGAGGGCGATAGATAGCTGCAAAATGCAGAGAAAAGGGGGTGAAAATCCTGATAGAGTGAACTTCAAATGATGTGAATGCGAGTGATGGAACCTGAGGTAGAACAGTGTATGTGAAATATTGGGACAGTAAAATTCCAACCCACCTCCACCTTTACTATTACCAGGCCTGGGGGTGTGTGTGAAGTGGAAACCACCGTGTGACAGTGCTGCAGGGGAGGCCGTGTCTGATTGTGTGAGCCAGGTTTCTGTTATATCCAGCAGATTAAAGTTGTGAGATATGAAGAGGTTATGGATGGATGGTAATTTGTTACAAACAGATCGTGCATTCCATAAGCCACATTTTAGTGACTTGGAGGGGGATGGGAGACGTGATATTTATGAGGTTAGATGGATTTCTATGTTGTTTTGAGATAGCTGAGTGTGAGAGGGACAGGTGGTTGGGGCCTGGATTTGGTGTTATGGCACCAGCTAATAAAAGCAGAAGAGTGAGATAAATATTGGTGGATGTTTGCGAGTGTTTATTCTGGTGGCCAATTGTGGTTGTCAAAGTACTTGCAGAGAAGTAAGTATAAAGCTCATGAGTATTTAGAAGAGGGGAGTGGAGAATAGAAGCTGTAATGTGCACAGAGGGGCGAGTTTTAGGGTGAGTGTAGAATGTGTTACATTTGGTGAGAATTCCATGAATTGAAATAAGAAACAGTAGTTTGATGAAGATGCTGTGGTCGTTTGTGAGATAATTTTGGGTTGAGTGGTGTAGGAATAAGTTGTTTAAGTAAGTTACCGTTCCTTGATGGTGCTCAATGTTTGTTCAACTGTTTATTTAACTGTTCGGATAACACACTTCTTAATTCCACACTTGTTAAATTCCACGCAAGCTACCACCAGCAAGCTGACCCCTTGACATTACACAGTGACACCGGGGGACTTGTCTGGGTGATGACTGGAGAGGTGACTGCTGGAATGGGACATTATACAGTAACACCAGGGGACGTGTCTGGGTGATGACTGGAGAGGTGACTGCTGGGAATGGGGCATTATACAGTAACACCAGGGGACGTGTCTGGGTGATGACTGGAGAGGTGACTGCATGGAATGGGACATTATACAGTAACACCGGGGGACGTGTGTGGGTGATGTCTGGAGAGGTGGCTGCTGGGAATGGGACATTATACAGTAACACCAGGGGACGTGTCTGGATGATGACTGTAGAGGTGACTTCTGGAAATGGGGCATTATACAGTAGCACCAGGGGACGTGTCTGGGTGATGACTGGAGATGTGACTGCTGGGAATGGGGCATTATACAGTAACACAGGGGGATGTGTCCGGGTGATGACTGGAGAGGTGACTGCTGGGAATGGGGCATTATACAGTAACAGCAGGGGACGTGTCCGTGTGATGACTGGAGAGGTGACTGCTGGGAATGGGGCATTATACAGTAACACCAGGGGATGTGTCTGAGTGATGACTGGAGAGGTGACTGCTGGGAATGGGACATTATACAGTAACACCAGGGGATGTGTCTGGGTGATGACTGGAGAGGTGACTGCTGGGAGTGGGGCATTATACAGTAACACCGGGGGATGTGTCCGGGTGATGACTGGAGAGGTGACTGCTGGGAATGGGACATTATACAGTAACACCAGTGAATGTGTCTGGGTGATGACTGTATCACTGTGTGTGTCAGGTTCCTATAAGGTGTCAGGATGTCACTGTCTATGTCTCCATGCAGGAGGGGGAGTATATAGAGGAACACAGGGGTCTGTACAAGGACGTGATGATGGAGAATCACCGGCCCCTCACATCACTGGGTAAGAGGAGACTGTCATGTATTGTACAGGGGAGAGCAGGTATGGGGGCCCCCTATATACACACATCATCTGATAATCACATATATACACTGTACTCAGTCACTGCGTGTCTCCTACAGATGGGCCCAGTAAAAGAGATACCCCAGAGAGATGTTCCCGTCCTCTGTATTCCCAGGATTGTACAGAAGAGAATCCCAGGATCCCACAGGAGGATCAGGTAGGTGGGATTTAGGGTCTCACCAATATTCCAAAGTGACTGTCACTATATGATCTGTAGAGGAGCTGTGTGTGTCTTATACACTGATATTATACTGTTTCAGCTCAGTTTAATCTAACACTATGCAAATGCTGTTGTATTATTTTTTGGTTATTTAGGAAGAACATCTGTCTGATATTAAAACAGACGATACAGAGGGAGAAGAAGAGACGTATGTGACTGATATAAAGGCAGAAGATATAGAGGGAGAAGAAGAGACGTATGTGACTGATATGAAGGCAGAAGATATAGAGGGAGAAGAAGAGACGTATGTGACTGATATAAAGGCAGAAGATATAGAGGGAGAAGAAGAGACGTATGTGACTGATATAAAGGCAGAAGATATAGAGGGAGAAGAAGAGACGTATGTGACTGATATAAAGGCAGAAGATATAGAGGGAGAAGAAGAGATGTATGTAACTGATATAAAGGCAGAAGATATAGAGGGACAAGAAGAGATGTATGTGACTGATATAAAGGCAGAAGATATAGAGGGAGAAGAAGAGATGTATGTGACTGATATAAAGGCAGAAGATACAGAGGGAGAAGAAGAGACGTATGTGACTGATATAAAGGCAGAAGATATAGAGGGAGAAGAAGAGAGGTATGTGACTGATATGAAGGCAGAATATACAGAGGGAGAAGAAGAGATGTATGTGACTGATATAAAGGCAGAAGATACAGAGGGAGAAGAAGAGACGTGTGTGACTGATATAAAGGCAGAAGATACAGAGGGAGAAGAAGACACGTATGTGAGGGGTGATCAGCAGTGTAAGGAGGAGGAGATCCCTACAGATATCAGCACAGGTGAGTAATAAACACTTATTACAGAAGTCACATATTCTCCTTGCTCAGTCACTACAGCAATCTCTTATCCTACACCCTCCTCCGCCATCAGCCCTGTTCTCAGTTGGGTGTTTCTAACACAAGGCTATCCATGACAAATATCACATGTAGATATTACACACAACAGTATAATGTTATTAAAAATAACAAGCAGAAGTTTATTATTAGTGATTATATATAAATGTGTATATATGTATGTATGTATGTATATAATATAATTAGTATTGTTTTTTGTGGAGTGCCTAATTTATATGCATTTCTCTGACGTCCTATTGGATGCTGGGAACTCCGTAAGGACCATGGGGAATAGACGGGCTCCGCAGGAGACTGTACACTCTAAAGAAAGATTAGGTACTATCTGGTGTGCACTGGCTCCTCTCTCTATGCCCCTCCTCCAGACCTCAGTTAGAATCTGTGCCCGGCCAGAGCTGGGTGCTCCTAGTGGGCTCTCCTGAGCTCCTAGAAAAGAAAGTATTTGTTAGGGTTTTTATTTTCAGTGAGATCTGCTGGCAACAGACTCACTGCTACGAGGGATTGAGGGGAGAGAAGCAAACCTACCTGCTTGCAGCTAGCTTGTGCTTCTAAGGCTACTGGACACCATTAGCTCCAGAGGGATTGAACACAGGGCCCGACCTTGATCGTCCGTTCCCAGAGCCGCGCCGCCGTCCCCCTTGCAGAGCCAGAAGACAGAAGACAAAGACGTAAAACGGCGGCTGAAGACTCCTGTCTTCATTAAGGTAGCGCACAGCACTGCAGCTGTGCGCCATTGCTCCCATAGCACACCACACACTCCGATCACTGTTGGGTGCAGGGCGCTGGGGGGTGGGGGGGTGCCCTGGGCAGCAATTAGATTACCTTTTGGCACATAATACAGTCTATAAAACTGTATATGTGCAAAATCCCCCGTCATTAACATTATACAAACGCGGGAGAAGCCCGCCGCTGAGGGGGCGGGGCTATCTTCCTCAGCACACCAGCTCCATTTTCTCTTCACAGCTCTGCTGGAAGGACGCTCCCCAGGCTCTCCCCTGCAGTATCCAGTACAACAAGGGTAAAAAAGAGAGGGGGGGGACATAAATTTAGGTGCAAATGTGATATAAACAGCTATTGGGAAAAATCACTCCTTTTAGTGTAAATCCCTGTGTTATATAGCGCTGTGGTGTGTGCTGGCATACTCTCTCTCTGTCTCCCCAAAGGACTTTGTGGGGTCCTGTCCTCAGTCAGAGCATTCTCTGTGTGTGTGCGGTGTGTCGGTACGGCTGTGTCGACATGTTTGATGAGGAGGGTTACGTGGAGGCGGAGCGGGGGCAGATAAGTGTGGTGTCCCCCCCGACGGGGCCGACACCGGAGTGGATGGATATGTGGAAGGTATTAACCGACAGTGTCAACTCCTTACATAAAAGGTTCGATGAAGCGGCAGCCTGGGGACAGCCGGGGTCTCAGCCTGCGCCTTGCCCAGGCGTCTCAGAGGCCATCAGGGGCTCATAAACGCCCGCTAGCTCAGATGGCAGACACAGATGTCAACACGGAGTCTGACTCCAGTGTAGATGAGGATGAGACAAATGTACAGTCCACAAGGGCCATCCGATGCATGATTACTGCAATGAAGAATGTATTGCACATTTCTGACATTAACCCGGTTACCACCATAAAGGGTATTATGTTTGGGGAGAAAAAGCTGCCTGTAACTTTTCCCCCATCTAATGAGTTAAATGAATTGTGTGAAGAAGCGTGGTGTTCCCCTGATAAGAAACTAGTGATTTCTAAGAGGTTACTGATGGCGTACCCTTTCCCGGCAACGGACAGGCTACGTTGGGAAACATCCCCTAGGGTGGACAAGGCGCTCACACACTTATCAAAAAAGGTGGCACTGCCGTCTCAGGATACGGCTGCCCTAAAGGAGCATGCGGATAGAAAGCAGGAGGCTATCCTGAAGTCTGTATATACACACTCAGGCATTATACTGAGACCAGCTATTGCTTCAGCATGGATGTGTAGTGCTGCAGCAGCATGGTCTGATACCCTGTCAGACAACATTGATACCCTAGACAGGGATACTATTTTGCGAACCATAGAACATATAAAGGACGTTGTCTTATATATGAGGGATGCACAGAGGGACATTTGCCGGCTGGCATCCAGAATTAATGCAATGTCCATTTCTGCCAGGAGAGAATTATGGACTCGGCAGTGGACAGGTGATGCTGATTCTAAAAGGCACATGGAGGTTTTGCCTTATAAGGGTGAGGAATTGTTTGGGGACGATCTCTCGGACCTCGTATCCACAGCAACAGCTGGGAAGTCGACTTTTTTACCTCAGGTTCCCTCACGGCCTAAGAAAGCACCGTATTATCAAGTACAGTCCTTTCGACCTCAGAAAGGCAAGCGGGTCAGAGGCGCATCCTTTCTGCCCAGAGGCAGGGGTAGGGGAAAGAAGCTGCACCAAACAGCCAGTTCCCAAGAACAAAAATCCTCCCCTGCTTCCACTAAGTCTACCGCATGACGCTGGGGCTCCACAGGTGGAGCCAGGTGCGGCGGGGGCACGTCTCTGGAACTTTAGCAACCAGTGGGTTTGCTCACAGGTGGATCTCTGGGTTGTACAAGTTGTATCTCAGGGATACAAGCTGGAGTTCGAGGCGACTCCCCCTCGCCGTTACCTCAAATCAGCCTTGCCGGCTGCTCCCAGGGAAAGGGAGGTAGTACTGGCGGCTATTCACAAGCTGTACCTCCAGCAGGTGATAATCAAGGTTCCCCTCCTTCAACAGGGACGGGGTTACTATTCCACAATGTTTGTGGTACCGAAACCAGACGGTTCGGTGAGACCCATTCTAAATTTAAAATCCTTGAACACTTATATAAGGAAGTTCAAGTTCAAAATGGAATCGCTCAGGGCGGTTATTGCAAGCCTGGAAGAGGGGGATTTTATGGTGTCGCTGGATATCAAGGATGCTTACTTGCATGTCCCCATTTACCCACCTCACCAGGAGTACCTCAGGTTTGTGGTACAGTACTGTCATTACCAATTCCAGACGTTGCCGTTTGGTCTGTCCACGGCACCGAGAGTATTTACCAAGGTAATGGCCAAAATGATGATACTCCTTCGGAAGAAGGGAGTTATAATTATCCCGTACTTGGACGATCTCCTTATAAAAGCGAGGTCCAAGGAGCAGTTGTTAGTCAGTGTAGCACTATCTCGGGAAGTGTTGCAACAGCACGGCTGGATTCTGAATATCCCAAAGTCGCAGCTGATTCCTGCGACGCGTCTGCTGTTCTTGGGCATGATTCTGGACACAGAACAGAAGAAGGTGTTTCTCCCGGAGGAGAAGGCCCAGGAATTGTCATCTCTGGTCAGGGACCTCCTGAAACCAAAACAGGTGTCGGTGCATCATTACACGCGAGTCATGGGAAAGAACGTGGCTTCATACGAAGCAATTCCCTTCAGCAGATTCCATGCAAGGATCTTTCAGTGGGATCTGTTATACAAATGGTCCGGATCGCATCTTCAGATGCATCGGTTGATCACCCTGTCCCCGAGGGCCAGGGTGTCTCTGCTGTGGTGGCTGCAGAGTTCTTATCTTCTCGAAGGCCGCAGATTCGACATACAGGACTGGGTCCTGGTGACCACGGATGCAAGCCTCCGAGGATGGGGGGCAGTCACTCAGGGAAGGAACTTCCAAGGGCAGTGGTCAAGTCAGGAGACTTCACTACACATAAATATACTGGAGCTAAGGGCCATTTACATCGCCCTGAGTCAAGCAGAGCCCCTGCTTCAAAACCAAGCGGTGCTGATTCAGTCAGACAACATCACGGCGGTCGCCCATGTAAACCGCCAAGGCAGCACAAGAAGCAGGATGGCGATGGCAGAAGCCACAAGGATTCTTCGATGGGCGGAGAATCACGTGATAGCACTGTCAGCAGTGTTCATTCCGGGAGTGGACAACTGGGAGGC
This sequence comes from Pseudophryne corroboree, assembly GCF_028390025.1. Classification (NCBI taxonomy): domain Eukaryota; kingdom Metazoa; phylum Chordata; class Amphibia; order Anura; family Myobatrachidae; genus Pseudophryne; species Pseudophryne corroboree. The sequence continues at coordinate 1,033,844 of NW_026967529.1, forward strand.
GGACTTCCTCAGCAGGCACAACCTCCACCCGGGAGAGAGGGACTTCATCCAGAAGTCTTCACACTGATTGTAAATTGGTGGGAACGACCACAGATGGACATGAACATAAAGCTAAAAAGATATTGCGCCAGGTCAAGGGACCCTCAGGCGATAGCTGTGGACGCCCTAGTGACACCGTGGGTGTACCAGTCGGTTTATGTGTTCCCTTCTCTTCCTCTCATACCCAAGGTACTGAGGATAATAAGAAGGAGAGGAGTAAGAACTATATTCATCGTTCCAGATTGGCCAAGAAGAACTTGGTACCCAGAACTACAAGAAATGAGCTCAGAGGACCCATGGCCTCTGCCTGTCAGACAGGACCTGTTACAGCAAGGGCCCTGTCTGTTCCAAGACTTACCGCGGCTGCGTTTGACGGCATGGCGGTTGAACGCCGGATCCTAACGGAAAAGGGCATTCCAGATGAAGTGATTCCTACGCTGATAAAAGCTAGGAAGGATGTGACAGCAAAACATTATCACCGGATTTGGCGGAAATATGTTGCTTGGTGTGAGGCCAGGAAGGCCCCAACAGAGGAATTCCAGCTGGGTCGATTTCTGCACTTCCTACAGTCAGGGGTGACTATGGGCCTAAAATTAGGGTCCATAAAGGTCCAGATTTCGGCCCTATCTATTTTCTTTCAAAAAGAACTGGCTGCACTGCCTGAAGTTCAGACGTTTGTTAAGGGAGTGCTGCATATTCAGCCCCCTTTTGTGCCTCCAGTGGCACCTTGGGATCTCAACGTTGTGTTGGATTTCCTGAAATCCCATTGGTTTGAGCCACTTAAGACCGTGGAGTTAAAGTATCTCACGTGGAAGGTGGTCATGCTATTGGCCTTGGCTTCAGCTAGGCGTGTGTCAGAATTGGTGGCTTTGTCATGTAAAAGCCCATATCTGATTTTCCATATGGATAGGGCAGAATTGAGGACTCGTCCCCAATTTCTCCCAAAGGTGGTATCAGCGTTTCATTTGAACCAACCTATTGTGGTGCCTGCTGCTACTCTTGACTTGACGTAGTCCGGGCCCTGAAAATGTATGTTTCCAGGACGGCTAGAGTCAGAAAGACTGACTTGCTATTTATCCTGCATGCACCCAACAAGCTGGGTGCTCCTGCTTCAAAGCAGTCTATTGCTCGCTGGATCTGTAGCACGATCCAGCTGGCACATTCTGCGGCTGGATTGCCGCATCCTCAGTCAGTAAAAACCCATTCCACGAGGAAGGTGGGCTCTTCTTGGGCGGCTGCCCGAGGCGTCTCGGCTTTACAGCTTTGCCGAGCTGCTACTTGGTCGGGTTCAAACACATTTGCTAAATTCTACAAGTTTGATACCCTGGCTGAGGAGGACCTTGAGTTTGCTCATTCGGTGCTGCAGAGTCATCCGCACTCTCCCGCCCGTTTGGGAGCTTTGGTATAATCCCCATGGTCCTTACGGAGTTCCCAGCATCCACTAGGATGCCAGAGAAAATAAGAATTTACTCACCGGTAATTCTATTTCTCGTAGTCCGTAGTGTATGCTGGGCGCCCGTCCCAAGTGCGGATTCTCTGCAATACGTGTATATAGTTATTGCTTAACTTAAGGGTTATTGTTATGAGCCATCTGTTGAATGAGGCTCAGTTGTTGTTCATACTGTTAACTGGGTATGGTTATCACAAGTTGTACAGTGTGATTGGTGTGGCTGGTATGAGTCTTACCCTGGATTCCAAATCCTATCCTTGTAATGTCAGCTCTTCCGGGCACAGTTTCCCTAACTGAGGTCTGGAGGAGGGGCATAGAGGGAGGAGCCAGTGCACACCAGATATAGTACCTAATCTTTCTTTTAAGAGTGCCCAGTCTCCTGCGGAGCCCGTCTATTCCCCATGGTCCTTACGTAGTTCCCAGCATCCACTACTGACTACGAGAAATAGAATTACCGGTGAGTAAATTCTTATTTTTGTTAGATGATTCAGGTATGAAATATTTCCTGCTATACAGAAGACCTGAGATCACCAAATACAATTCGTATAAGATTCAGAAATAAAATGAAATTTGAATCTTGAACTTCAAGTAAAACAGATTAAAAGCTTATCACAAGTACATATTTGTATAATCATAAGTGTTAGGGTCTCCTGCCCTGTGCTGCCACGTCGTCATGGCAATCGGGAGACAAGTGCTAGTGGAGTAACCTGAGCGCAGCTGATACTCCGGTTCGGGTCTTTTGCTGTGCAGTGGTTATAGGCTCTGTGCACGGCAGGGGATCCGGTGCTGGTTTTTGTGCTCACAGTCTGTGAGGTCTGAGTGGGGCGTGGACAGCACCTGCTTTATAAGGCCTCTTTTCAGAGTAAGCAGATGCTGCTGAATCTTTGTTGGTTAGTCAGTTCATGAATGTTAGCCAGTACTGTGTAGCTTTGTATTTGTTTATTGCTTACTGCAAATAGGCCTGGGGATTTGGTATTACACTCTGCCAATCCAGACCTAGCAGTAAGACTGGAGTCAGTCGTTTAGCTGGCTGGGGTTCTGTTACTACTCTGTGAACCTAGCAAGTTTGCGGCTGTATTCTAAGACTTGCCTGTCTAATCCTGTCTCACTGTGCTAGGTGTCAGGGGTCAGTTTAGTGGCAGTAAGCTAAAACCTGTGCACTGCAAGTGAGAAATAGGATTGTGGAGACTCTCCTTGTGTCTATCATTCCATCTCTGACCAAGGAGTTTACTGCCACACCCGTTGGTAACCCTTTAGGGTTTTGCTGTTGCCCTTAGCAACAGCATTTCGGGTTCTCTACGTATTAAAACACAACATCTTGCTTTTTACATCTGAGCAGTTCTAATACAAGGGAGATACCCAGTTCCTTAGCCTCTGGGCTTCCCTGTTCACCTTGTGTGTATTTTGTTACCCTATCACCTTCTGTGTACATTATGTCATATTCCCCAGTTTGTCTGTGAGTCCATTTGTTTTGCATAACAGTTCAAACACCAGTACATTCCTGCAGACACTGGTGTGCATAACAATAAGACAAGCGTTTTGCACTTGTTGTCACCCTTGCATGGGCGGGCTTGTTCTTATCCACTACATTCACTCTAAATCCAAATTGCGTGTCTTCCAACGCGTTTCGTCAATAGTGACTTCTTCAGGGGAGTTTTCTGTTAAAGGCTTTATTCTCAAATATCAGTTGTGTAGACTTGAAATAATTGTGTAACCTTCAGACGGTAATTGTGGACTTGTTCATGATGAACACATTCCTAATTACTTGTGAATAATAGTTCCTGCTCTATGCAGTTCTGAGGTTATGACTTTAGGGAATGTAATGGCCAGATCCAATATTGCTCAATCTAAGGTCTCCCAGTAGCCTTACTACATACATAAATGTGTCTTGCATTACTATTTTAACTAACAATAATAAACAGTGGAGTTTTAGTTCATGTATTGCTCAGTGCATTTAAGCCTGCAGCCCCTGACAAGGGACCCCACTATACTGCAGGTCCTACTCTATTGCCCAAAATAATTACCATACAAACAGCTATCGCATTAGTGTTAAACTTTAGGTATGCTCTCAGCGGCGGAACAGTGGCCGAAAGGCTTGGATTGGTTTTCAAGCACCAGTCTGACGTGTCACCACATCTCACGTGGCCCTCCAATTCACCAGATCTGGGACTGTGGGACTGCTTGGCTGGGTCCGGCATTGTACTGTTGGAGCAGTTCCTGATGCGTTTGGAACGATTGGTGGTTGCTAGGCGCCCTAAATGCCTGTGGTCCCGATTTGTCATGATCTGCTTTCGCCCACTGTTCCGCCGCTGAGATTCTTGGTGTCCATGCTTCTTCCACTGTAGATGGATACTACTCACTGTCTACAAGGGATCACCAACAAACAAATGCCGGTCTCGGACAAAACCAATGTCTCCCTTTTGCCAGTCGCATCACGTTCATGACCCATGGTTCCATCTGAAAGAGAAACAATATCTCAACAAATTTGCATTGTATCAATACCTCAGGCATCCACAATGATCATCCAGTAACTTTAGTGTCACCATCTACACGCATGTGCACGTCAGTTTTTTGTTTGGTGCGGCAGGAGCCAGACCATGGTCAGAGGGCTGCTGTTTTTTAGCAGCCATAAGTTTTCTTATTTCTCATACGTCCTAGAGGATGCTGGGGTCACTTCAGAACCATGGGGTATAGACGGATCCGCAGGAGACATGGGCACTTTAAGACTTTTCCAGAGTGTGAACTGGCTCCTCCCTCTATGCCCCTCCTCCAGACCTCAGTATAGGAACTGTGCCCAGGCAGACTGGATGCACTCCAGGAGAGCTCTACTGAGTTTCTCTGAAAAGACTTCTGTTAGGTTTTTTATTTTCAGGGAGTCTGCTGGTAACAGTCCCTGCTTCGTGGGACCTAGGGGGCAAAAGTAAGAACCAACTTCTGTGAGTTTCATGGCTCTGTTTCTAAGCTGACACGACACCGTTAGCTCCTGAGGGGTACTGAACGCTAGCTGCGGCTATGTGCTCGCTCCCACAGCCTGCTGTCACCCCCCTTACAGCGCCAGAAGTCAGAAGACAGGTGAGTGTAAGAGGAAAAGACTCTTCAACATCGGGATGACTAGAAAGGTACTGCGCAGCGGGCGGGAATGCTGCGCGCCATGCTCCCACACACACAGGCACTGCAGGGCGCGGGGGGGGGGGGGCGCCCTGGGCAGCATGAACCCTTATAGGACTGGCAGATTAGGGGCATAAGTTGCTGCGGCACAGTCCTACCCCCGCCAGTATAAACATGAGTCTCTCTATGTCTGAGTGAAAGCGCGCCATTACGGGGGCCGGGCTTCTTCCTCAGACAGCCAGCACACTGCTCAGCGTCATTTTCTCTCACTCCAAGCTGCAGAGAAGACCGCTGGTACTCCTCCACTGCTGAAACAAGTATCAGGGTGCAAAACAGGTGGGGCGCAGTGAAATTTGGTGCTATGTACATTGTGTAATTATAAAAGCGCTGCAGCTCTGTAGACATTTTGTGTTTCACAGACAATTTATTACTGGCGCTGAGTTGTGAGCTGGCAATTCCTTCTGTATCCCTCTGACAGATTTTACTGTGGGTCTGTCCCCTATAAGCCCCGGAGTGTCTATGGTGTGGTGTACACGTGTGTAGCATGTCTGAGGCAGGGAGCTCTTCCCCTGAGGAAGCCATTATGGGGACACAGAGATGTAATGTGGTGGCGCTACCGGCACACCACGAGCCTGAATGGGTGAAGTCCTCAGAGGCCAAAGTATAGAATTTGTAAAACTTAGCAAACGTGTTCAACCCTGACCAAGTAGCTGCTCGGCAAAGCTGAATAGCCGAGACACCCCGGGCAGCTGCCCAGGAAGAACCCACTTTACGGGTAGAGTGGGCCTGAACAAATTTTGGAATTGGCAATCCTGCCATGGAATAAGCATGCTGGATAGTAAGCCTGATCCAGCGTGAAATTGGCTTCTTAGAAGCAGGACACCCAATCTTGTTGGGATCATAAAGGACAAATAGTGCATCCGACTTCCTGTGATGAGTAGTTCTCTTCACATAGATTTTCAAAGCCCGCACGACATCCAAGGACTTTGAGGTAATTGAGTTGTCAGTAGCCACTGGCACCACAATAGGTTGGTTGATATGAAAAGCCGACACAACCTTAGGGAGAAATTGCTGACACGTTCTGAGCTCAGCTCTATCCTCATGGAAAATCAAGTAGGGGCTCTTGTGCAACAATGCCCCCAATTCTGACACACGTCTGGCAGAAGCCAAGGCCAACAATGTGACCGCCTTCCAAGTAAGAAACTTTACATCCACCTCCTGTAAAGGTTCGAACCAATCCAATTGCAGGAACTGCAGCACCACATTAAGATCCCAAGGTGTTCTAGGAGGCACAAAGGGTGGTTGGATGTGCAGAACCCCTTTCAAGAAAGTCTGAACCTCAGGGATAGTAGCCAATTGTTTCTGGAAGAAAATAGACAAGGCTGAAATCTGGACCTTGATGGAGCCTAAGCGTAGGCCAACATCCACACCTGCTTGCAGAAAGAAGAGAAAATGTCCCAGTTGAAACTCCACCATAGGAAACTTCTTGGATTCACACCAAGACACATACTTTTTCCAAATCTGATGGTAATGATTAGATGTTACTCCCTTCCTAGCTTGGATCAGAGTAGGAATAACCATTTTTGGAATGCCCTTCCGAGCTAAGATATGGCGTTCAACCTCCATGCCGTCAAACGTAGCCGCGGTAAGTCTTGATAGGCAAACGGCCCCTGCAGTCCAGAGCAATGAGGATCGCCGGAACTCTTGCTCTTTTTATTAGTTTGAGAATCCTTGGGATCAGTGGAAGTGGACGGAACACATACACTGACTGGAACACCCACAGAGTCACCAAGGCGACCACCACCACTGCCTGTTGGTCTCGTGACCTGGAACAGTACCTCCGAAGCTTCTTGTTGAGAGGAGAGGCCATCATGTCTATCTGAGGTACACCCCATCGGCGTGTTACCCCTGAGAATACCTCTGGGTGGAGGCCCCATTCTACTGGACGGAGATCGTGTCTGCTGAGGAAGTCCACTTCCCAGTTGTCCACTCCCGGAATGAAGATCGCAACAGTGCCATCACGTGTCTTTCTGCCCAGAGGAGGATTCTTGTTACCTCTGACATTGCAGCCCTGCTCTTTGTTCCACCCTGCCTGTGTATGTAGGACACCGCTGTGATGTCCGACTAAACCTGAATGGCTCGATCTTGCAGAAGACGAGTCACTTGTAGAAGGCCATTGTATATGGCCCTTAGTTCCAGAATGTTTATTGGAAGGACAGATTCCTGGCTTGACCACTTTCCTTGGAAATTTTCTCCCTGGGTGACTACTCCCCAACCTTTGAGGCTTGCATCCGTGGTTAGAAGAATCCAATTCTGAATCCAGAACCTGCGGCCCTCGAGCAGGTGAGAAGTTTGCAGCCACCAGAGTAGTGAAATTCTGGCTTTCGGCGACAGGCATATCTGCTGGTGCATGTGAAGATGCGATCCTGACCACTTGTCCAGGAGATCCAGCTGGAAGAACCGTGCATGGAATCTTCCATATTGTAGAGCCTCGTAGGAGGCTACCATCTTCCCCAGGTGAATGCACTGATGAACAGATACAGAGCCATCCTAACAGCAGTGTAGACCCCTCGGCACAGCAATGCAGTGGGGCCCCTACCCATCCTCCAGCAGTAGGGGTGGGGGTGCTGTCAGCGGCAGCTTTGATGTCCCGCGGGCGGTAGGGGGTGTTCTATTTTTCGCTCAGCATGTAGGACCTGGAGAAATAATGTCTGCTAATTACTCCTTTCCTGCACAGATGGGGCAGGAAGGAGAACACTAAACTGTAGAAGGGGACATTGGGCTGAATGACGGGGCCCTGGTACATAACTTTCAGGTTGGTAGGGAATGTTTAATACGTAGGGGAGGGGTTGATAGTGGAGTGGGCTTAATATTAATAATTTTCTGTCCGGAGGGCAGCTTGCTTGACTGCAGATATCTCCAGTTCCTGGAAATAGATTTCTTAACTTTAATGGGATGCAAAAAACTAGAGTCCCAGGAGGTAATGGGGACTTGGGGATCAGAGTTCAGGTGCCAGAGCAATCCACCAACAAAAATATAAAACTGCATACCAGGCGTGTGGAGCTGGAGCAGAGACAAGCTGCTTGAAGGCTGATATCTCTGGTTCTGGGCATAGTAGAGACAAGCTGCCAGTGTTCACCAAAAGGGAGAGTCCCAGCTTTTTGCGTATACCCTCAGGAAAACTCTAAGTCAGACAGAACCCGAGATATCTGGCTGGGAAGGACAATTAAATGGCTTGGATGGGGACCACTGTTTTAAAGTTGGATCTCTCCGGTTCCCCAGGGCCGATTTTCAAAAATCTGGTAACCTTGGAAAGAGGGGACCCTCAGCTATCAGCCCAGGGCCCTTTTACTCCTGGGGCCCTTGGGCAAGAGCCCATTGAGCCCATACGAAAAGACGGCACTGAACAGATACCCTGGGAGGTTTCAAGACATCCCTGACCATTGATTGGATCACCAACGCTTTCTCCACCGGTAGAAACACCCTCTGCACTTCTGTGTCAAGCATCATCCCCAGGAAGTGCATTCAAACAAAAGGAAGAGGAGGTCGCACCAATCGCTTATTTTTTAGAATCGACCCCCTCGAGTACCATCTATTTTAGTTAAATAACTGTTCTTTATTGGGGGGTGCTACCATAGGCAAGATGAGATGATATATGTACAAAAAAGAAAACAAGATTGCCTAATATTGGTGCACACTACTGTCAATAAAATATAACTTTTAATTCTTATTATTAAAAAACCTTTGCGAAATATGTATATAGGACAATAAGGAATAAGATACGAACATTTACTGAGAAGTGTAGAACATTTACTGATAACTATAACCTCTATATACAGATAGTCGGGTATCGTAGAGACACATAGAATTTACAACATAGCGGACACCCGTGTGCAGGAAGTCATTTGTTTTAAACACTTTCTCTATTTTTCATTTCTATATTTTATTTAATATTTCGCAAAAGTTTTTTAATAATAAGAATTAAAAGTTATATTTTATTGACTGTAGTGTGCACCAATATTAGGCAATCTTATTTTCTTTTTTGTACATATATCATCCCCAGGAAGGGCAGTCTCCTTGTCGGTTCCAAATGTGACTTTGGAAGGTTCAGGATCCACCCATGATCCCAGAGTAGTTGTTGAGAGCGCAATACTCTGCAACAGCTTCTCCTTAGAAGATGCCTCTATCAGCAGATAATCCAGATATGGAATTTTGTTCACTCTCTGTTTGCGTAGGAGGAGCATGATCTCCACCATGACCTTGGTGAACACCCTCGGTGCTGTGGATAGGCCAAATGGCAATGTCTGGAACTGATAGTGACAGTCCTGTAGTGCAAACCGTAGATAGGCCTGGTGAGGCGGCCAGAGCAAAATGTGAAGGTACGCATCCTTGATATCCAGGGATACTAGGATTTCCCCCTCCTCCAGACCTGAGATCACCGCTCTCAGAGACTCCATCTTGAATTGGAAAACCCTCAAGTTAGGGGTTCAACGACTTCAGGTTCAATATAGGCGTTACCGAACCGTCCGGTTTTGGTACCACAAACAGGTTTGCGTAATCACCCTTGGTTTTTGGGTGAGGTGGAACTGGAACAATGACATTTGTTTGTACCAGTTTTTGAATGGCTTCCTGTAAGCCTGATTTGAAGAATCTGTGAGGTGGGAGTTCCTGAAACTCCAGTCTGTACCCCTGGTTAACAATATCCTTCACCCAGGGGTCTAGGCATGATGACGCCCAGACGTGACTGAAATCTTTTAGTCTCGCTCCCACCTGCCTGATCTCCAGGCTAAGAGGTCCACCGTCATTTTGAGTATTTAGAGGAAGCAGAACCTGGTTTCTATTCCTGGGAACCTGTTGGTGAGGTTTTTTTAGATCTTCCCCGACCACCTCTAAAGAAGGTGGGAGGGGGTTTGGATTTTTAAAATTTTGCGGTCCAAAAGGACTGCAGTGTAGGTGTAGGATAAGATTTCCTAGCTGGGGCTGCTGCGGAGGGAAGAAAGGTCGAATTACCCGCAGTTGCCGTGGAAATTCACGCATCCAATGCGTCCCCAAATAGTGCCTGACATGTGAATGGCAGGTTCTCCACACTTTTCTTGGATACTGCATCCGCAGTCCATTGGTGTAGCCAGAGTCCTCTGCATGCTGAGACAGCCATGGAAGGGGCAGGCCAATGTCCTTCATGGCCTCCACTATGAAACCTGCAGAATCCTGTACGTGACGTAAAAACAAGTCAATGTCACTCCTATCCATAGTATCTCAGTCCTCTAGTAAGGTGCCTGACCACTTTACTATGGCTTCAGAAATCCACGCACAAGCAATAGTGGGCCTTAAAGCCACGCCTGTAGCTGTGTATAGTGATTTGAGCGTAGTTTCAATCTTGCAATCAGCCGGCTCCTTTAAGGCGGTTGAACCAGCCACAGGTAAAACCACCTTTTTAGACAGCCTAGATACAGAAGCATCTACTATAGGTGGGTTTTCCCACTTCTTCCTATCCTCTTCAGGGAAAGGGAAAGCAATGAGAATTCTTTTAGGGATCTTGAATTTTTTCCCCAGGATTTTTCAAACAAGGAGTTTTACTCCTTAGAAGCAGGGAAGGTAAGCGAGGACTTCTTATTTACTGTAAAATAAGATTCCTCTACTTGTTCTGGAACTTTCTCAGAAATATGCAAAACATCCCTAATGGCTTCAATCATTAGTTGCACCCCTTTAGCAAGGGATGCACCTCCCCCTGCATATCCCCATCACCGTCCCCTGTATCAGAGTCGGTATCAGTGTCAGCTTGCATTATCTGAGCAAGTGTACGTTTTTTGGGGTATGTAGGTGGGGTTTTAGATGAAGTAGTGGGAGCTGAATACTTCAAACCCACTATAGATTGTCTCAAAAACTGCGTCTCTTTCTCTGTATGTGACATCCTTGTTGAAATCTGGGATATAATTCCACTTAAAGAATCCACCCATGGGGGTTCGGATTCAGAAGGCTGAGACAGCACATTGCAGTCCTGAGTACATGGAATAGACTCCTCAGGAGAAGATACACACTCTGCAGCACAGGACACAGAGTCCTTAGACATGGTAATGAGGATATACACACACACAGGAAAATGTCAGACACAGTTTCCCCCAGAGTACCGTCAGAGAGTCACAGAGTATAAGGAGCCAGCCACACAGCGCCCCTGTAGGCAGTTATTATGATAAAAGCCCGGCGCTGACTAACCTTATTAGGGAGGGCAGCGCTCCCTGTCAGTGTCCTAGTTCCTATGATCTGCAGGGTGAAAATGGCGCTGGTGAGTGCTGGATCCGCTCTGAGAGGAAGCCCCGCCCCTTGTAATGTCGAGCGGCTTCCCGCACTAATTGTTTATACTGGCCTGAGGATTTTAGTGATAACAGGGGGATTAGCCCCTGTTATCTGCATGACCAGTGTAGGGTTTATCCGCGCTGGCTCAGGACGCCCCTCAAAGCGCCTACACTGTGTGTTGCTGAGCCTTCCTGGAGCGCAGCATGTCAGAGCTGCGCTCCCACCCTTGTGCCGCCATATCTGCCGCTAACTGGGATGCCGGCGCTGTACTCACCACTTTTCTTTCTTCTGTCTTTGTTAGGGGGTGGTGGCCGTGTTGTGGGAGTGAGCAGTGGGCTTGCGATCAGCACCCTCACACTGCTCAGTGTCCTGTCAGCGGAGTAGAGAACCATTAACTCTCATAAGTTGGTTCTTATTCTCAACCCCCCCCCCAAGTCCCACGAAGCAGGGAGACTGTTGCCAGCAGCCTTCCTGTAATCTGTCTAACTCCAGAAAATAAAAAAAAAACTAAGAAAACTCCTAGGAGCTCCCCTAGCTGTGACCGGATCCTCCGTGCACATTTTCTAAACTGAGTCTGGTAGGAGGGGCATAGAGGGAGGGGCCAGCCCACACTATTAAACTCTTAAAGTGCCAGTGGCTCCCAAAGGACCCATCTATACCCCATGGTACTAAATGGACCCCAGTATCCTCTAGGACATAAGAGAAAGTGGATTATAACCCAGCAGATGATGATTACAGGGTATCATATGGTATATTGCATGTAAAGTACTTTGTTCCACACCTACTCTGCTGTAGCAATATACCTTATATAAGGGTGAGTAACACATGTACAGGCTTACCAGCGTATGAGCACACACATAAAGGAATACTACCTTACCAATGCTTCCAGGAGTAACGTTAGGAGACATTTCTCTGATCCATCAGCTCATATGACTGATGTTATTGTTCATCTAGAATCTCCAATTCATACGATATGTTCCCCATCCATTGTTTTACATTGGTGCTGACATAGGACTTGGCGAGTGACTACATCTCCATTTATACTTCATGGTTAGTTGCCAGTACAAGAGAGAGATATATCTAAGTCTTATTATAATATTACATTTGTTATTGTGAGTGTTCTCAGGAGGGTGGACACAATGATAGTCTGAGACACAATATTATAAAGCCTTCAGTAAAAGTTATGTTTTATTATACACACACATTTACAATTAAGTGTCCCAGAGAGTCGTCTTCTCCTATTGTTTACAAGATTAATATTGTTACAGATAATGTCACATTTCCACAATGTATTTTATTTCCAGCAGATGGACACACAAGCAGGAATATCTCAGAAGGACATGTAATGTTATCCCCGGATTGTGAAATAAGAGATATTGACAGTAGACAGGAATCTCCAGGAGAAAAGCCCATTACTCCAATTATACATCCAGCTCTATCAGCTGATCCCTCTGATCCTGGGAAATGTTCTCCTAATCACTCTGATATTGGTGCATCTGTTATAGCTCTGACAGATACAGTGTTTCCATGTTCTATAGATACCAAATGTTTTACACAGAACACAAAGTGTATTAACCCACACACAGGTAAGGCAGGTGAAAGGCCAGTATGTCCGGAGTGTGAGAAATGTTTTACATACAAATCAGATCTTGTTATACATCAGAGAAGTCACACAGGTGAGAAGCCATTTCCATGTTCTGAGTGTGGGAAATGTTTTGCACGGAAATCACGTCTTGTTAGACATCAGAGAAGTCACACAGGTGAGAAGCCATTTCCATGTTCTGAGTGTGGGAAATGTTTTACACAGAATTCACAACTTGTTGCACATCAGAGAAGTCACACAGGTGAGAAGCCATTTCCATGTTCTGAGTGTGGGAAATGTTTTGCACATAAATCAGTTCTTGTTAAACATAACAGAAGTCACACAGGTGAGAAGCCATATTCATGTTCTGAGTGTGGGAAATGTTTTGCATACAAATCAGCTCTTGTTAAACATAACAGAAGTCACACAGGTGAGAAGCCATTTCCATGTTCTGAATGTGGGAAATGTTTTGCACACAAATCAGATCTTGTTATACATCACAGAAGTCACACAGGTGAGAAGCTGTTTTCTTGCTCTGAATGCGGGAAATGTTGTGCAAGTAAATCACATCTTGTTAGACATCACAGAAGTCACACAGGTGAGAAGCCATTTTCTTGCTCTGAGTGCGGGAAATGTTTTACACAAAAATCACATCTTGTTACACATCAGAAAAGTCACACAGGTGAGAAGCCATTTCCATGTTCTGAGTGTGGGAAATGTTTTGCACAAAAATTACATCTTGTTAGACATCACAGAAGTCACACAGGTAAGAAACCATTTTCTTGCTCTGAGTGTGGGAAATGTTTTACACGGAAATCACATCTTGTTACACATCAGCAAAGTCACAAAGGTGAGAAGCCGTTTTCTTGCTCTGAGTGTGGGAAATCTTATTTAACTAAATCACATCTTGTTATACATAACAAAAGTCACACAGGTGAGAAGGCATTTCCATGTTCTGAGTTTGGGAAATGTTTTGCACGGAAATCAGATCTTGTTATACATCACAGAAGTCACACAGGTGAGAAGCCATTTTCTTGCTCTGAGTGCGGAAAGTGTGTTACACGGAAAACACATCTTGTTACACATGAGAGAAGTCACACACGTGAGAAGGTATTTTCTTGCTCTGAGTGCGCGAAAAGTTTTACCTGGAAATCCCACTTTGTTATACATCAGAGAAGTCACACAAGTGAGAAGCCATTTTCTTGCACTAAGTGTGGGAAATGTTTTACACGGAAATCAAATCTTGTTACACATTACAGAAGTCACACAGGTGAGAAGGCATTTCCATGTTCTGAGTGTGGGAAATGTTTTGCACACAAAACAGATCTTGTTTTACATCACAGAAGTCACACAGACAAGAAGCCATTTTCTTGCACTAAGTGTGGGAAATGTTTTGCACACAAATCAGTTCTTGTTAGACATAACAGAAGTCACACAGATGAGAAGACATTTCCATGTTCTGAGTGCGGGAAATGTTTTACACGGAAATCACATCTTCTTAGACATCAGCGAACTCACACAGGTGAGAGGCCATTTATATACTCTGAGAAATAAATCAGCTCTTGTTGCACAAATTAGACATCACTCAGGTGAGGAACCATTTTAATCTTCTGGAGTATACTCATCATTGCCATGCATTGTTCTTCAAGGTTCTTATCCTATCTCCTATGCTTTTTGCAATATACATGCTACCACTGGGTATAATAATCAGATGTCATGCCCTCATCTACCACTGCTATACAGATGACCTGTCTTTTTCTCCAGGTACTGAGAACCCAGTAGCAATCCTAAATGGTTGTCTAGCTGAGCTCCAGGTGTGGGTGATGCCAGTTGGCTGTGACTCAGTACTGGTGAAACATGTCCTTATGATAGGAGCTCACCAACAAAGGGCAGGGCTACAGCTCAGCTTTGTAAACCAACCAGACTTACACTTGGGGGTTCAGAGTTACAAAATGCTGATCATGTGCGGAATCTTGGTGTCATGGATGGTGGAGTGACACACATCAGGTATCAGCCACAATCAGATCCTCATCTGAGGAACATAGCCAGACTCCAGCACTTTCTTCCCTCAGAAGATCTACCTACAGTCATACATGCACTTGTATCATCACACATAGACTACTGCAATGTCCTCTACCTGGGTCTCCCAGCAAAAGAATTGCACCGCTTGTAGCTTGTTACCTAACCAGCCCGTTCCTGCCACATAACACCCATTCTCTTCTCCCTTCACCAGCTGCCTGTAAAATGGTGACTCTTACATAATCTTACTGACTCTCCCAGCTGTACATGACCAGGGTCCATGGTACCAGAAGCAGCTTCTGCCTCCTTACTGCCCTGGTTTCTTACTTCCATCTGGAGATGAAGGACTGTTACCAGCAGTACCAAGAATCCCCAAGCAGTGCTGAAATGTCAGAGGGGCTGACAGGGTGGTGGCACTAGTGCTGTAGCAGGAGCTGCCTGAGGCACTGTCTATGGGAAATATTGTCCCCAAGCAGCGCTGAGGTGTCAGAGGGAGACAGGGCAAGTGCAGTTGTGGGGGGGGGGACAGAGCAGTGGCAGTAGTGGGGGGAGACAGGGTAGTGGCAGCAGTGCAGTGAGGTGAGGCAGAGCCTTTCCTGTTATACTAATGTTTGTGCAAGAGTTTTTACTGTATACGAAAAATACAAAGACTGTTATAAATATCTTCTTTGCATTATTCTATTCATGTTTATAACCAAAACTCCGGAGTAAATAGTCTATGGCAGGGGAGGCAGTGCCTCACCTGTGTATCTTTTCCGCACATCTCTTTTCAAAAGTCACCAAATTTCCAGGAGTTTATACTGCTGCACCTGTGTATAATGTCCAGATGTATATACTGCTGCACCTGTGTATAATGTCCAGATGTATATACTGCTGCACCTGTATAATGCCCACATGTACACTTTGGCTCATATGTTGTGTGTAAATCTGGCTCTAGCCAGTACCTCCTGAGCCATTTAGATCACTGCACGTCCCTGAGTGGCAATAGTGGGGGGAGGTGGGGTGGGTAACAGTAGCGGGGAGGAGACAGGGCAGTGGCAGTAGTGGAAGTAGACATGGTGATGGCAGTAGTGGGAGGAGACAGGGCCGTGGCAGTAGTGGGGGGAGACAGGGCCGTGGCAGTAGTGGGGGGAGACAGGGCAGTGGGAGGCAGGGTGGGTGGCAGTAGTAGGAGGGGCTAGTTGGGGGAGATGTGGCGGAGGCAATAGTGGGGGGAGATAAGTCGGTAGCAGTAGTGTGGAGAGACAGGGCGGTGGCAGTAGTGGGGGGGGAGGGGAGACAGGTGGATGGCTGCAGTGCAGTACCAGGGTCTGCTGGAGGCAGTAACGAGGTGTATTGGTCCCGCAACAGAACCAGTTGATGATTTGACTTAATGGTGATTATGCTTCCTTATTTTTAATTAATCCCTTGTATGTGTTACTGTTATTTGCTGTGTCAGCCTTTATGTGTGTTCTGTGTAATAATCCTGAAAGTAGTGCTGCTACCGATCTCATATCATTTGTAGTAACTTGGAAAAGATGAGATATGAGGTGCACTCTGGAAGCTTATAGGGGGTTACTCAGAGGTGAACGCAGATGTGACATCACGCAGCCCCCGGAGAATGGTCCTGGCCCGCCCGTGTTCACCCCTCAGGGATGCGGCCGCAATGTGTGTGTCTGTGCGGCCGATGCGCACGTGCATTTTGCCACCACCAGCAAACTGCTGCGGGCTGCTATTGCGTCTGGGTCTGAATGACCCCCATAGGGTTTTGACTCCTGATCTGTTTTACTTACCTGCAATACCATAATGTAACTTGAATTGTTTCTGTGCTTTAAAGGATATTTTATCCATGTTGTGCAGAGTAAAGTATTTTTGAAGTTTAAAATATAGAGAAAAATCTGTGTATTAAAGATATGAAATAAAGTTGTTAAAAAACAAAAGATTTCCGTTGAGTCTTTTTATGTGTATTATCTTATTTCCAGATAATTATCGCTATGGTGACAGAAACAATTTCCTGTTAATGTGTCACTTGTAGTGTTACTTTTGTGTCCAGTGGGTGGGCTCGGAAATGTTATCTTTTCCTCGCAGCCCCAGTTGCTGGAGAAAATGAAGGAGGAGCTGGTGACGGGTCACGTTACGCTTGAGCTGACAATTTTCTCACCAGCAGATCTTTCCACCTCTGCAGACTTGTGTCCGGAAAGAGAGATACAACGTAGGCTTTAAATCTAGAACTGAGCACGGTGGCCAAAATGTAGTGCTCTGATTTCAACAGATTGACCACCCTTGAATCCTGGCAAAGCGAATGAAGAGCTCCATCCACAAGTATTTCCAGGGAAGACGTTAAGTCTGAGGGACTATGCAAAGGCCCAAATGATAATTGTTTTATGATCCTTCTATGTATGAACCAACCGATAGAAGGAATAATCCGAAAGTGTTCATACCAAAGATTAGCTAATCTGGTTGGAGGTGCGCCATTAAGCATATTGCAATGACTGGTTAGGGGGTTTAGAAAAAACGCTAGTGGGCTTATATCTAAAGAAGCCTTAATGTGTTGTGCACTCTTTTCTTTATATTTCATTAATAAATTAAAACATAACATTTATTATTTTTATTTAATATAGATTTTTCAATAGACATGACATAAGGCAATTGATTGTCAGCCTGGAAAGACAAAAAAATGAAAGATATAAAATAATTTATATACCAGCACTACCTATGTATGGGTAGAGAAATAATTGATATAAGCAAGTGAAATATAAAAGGAATTTAAAAAACAGGTTTTTGTAATCAAATTTATGAGATCCTTTCACAACAGGATTGTGATCTCAGAAAAAAACAGTTTTACTGCTGCGCCCTGCAGAGCGTTACTACTGCATACAACCTAAGTGCTCCCTGCAGAGCGTTACTACTGCATACAACCTAAGTGCTCCCTGCAGAGCGTTACTACTGCATACAACCTAAGTGCTCCCTGCAGAGCATTACTACTGCATACAGCCTTAGTGCTCCCTGCAGAGCGTTACTGCATACAACCTAAGTGCTCCCTGCAGAGCGTTACTGCATACAACCTAAGTGCTCCCTGCAGAGCGTTACTACTGCTTACAATCTAAGTGCTCCCTGCAGAGCGTTACTGCTGCATACAACCTAAGTAGCCTTTTCTGGTAACCACTATGTCTTACAATGACCACTTTGTTACTACCCGTAGCATATCACACGTTAAGACAGTGTTACTACCTATAATGTATAACAGTGGGATCGTTCTCACAGGCACAAAGAAACATATATGTACAATTCAGCACATATGTAATAATATTTGTATTGAGAGGAAATGTTTTCCTATAACAAGTATATCATTGTAAAACCCTGTACCGGATCAGAATCCCCAATCACATGTGTTACCCATTCAGTACATATATAAATTGATAATTGACCACATCACAAATATCTGCACATTGAATAAAACAATATTGTTGGTAATAAAAGGTGTTCTCCTGTGACTGAGCATATCATGTGTAACCATGTAACACAGCACAGTTCTCTAAGGCATGCATATCCAATTCTACACATTTGTATCACTTCTGTGACAATATTGTTATTGAGAAGGGATATTCCCTGTAACAAGGTATACAATATGAAACCCTGTCACAGAGCGAGGTATACATTATATTATCCCAAGGTTAGTACATAGATAATATCCAGCTTTCTGCCTGTTTCATTCCAAAGGCCTGCTAAGTTGTCCCAACATGCATCTACACAATACTATTGCCAATCACTGAGTGACGACTGATATAAATATAAATCAGAACAAAATGTAAGTTGCTCAAATCAATTAGGAAGTACAATTCAGGTGCATGAAAGGGAGGGGGTAGTCTGGCTAGAAATACATTGTAGATAAACCCCTGGTGTCCCCCGGCACACCGAGCTGTACCTGTACCAAGACATGAAAGACTATATATACAGTGCCGTAACTAGACATTTTAGCGCTGTGTGCAAGAAACGACATTGGCGCCCCCCCCCCCATGCAAGATAGGGGCAGTGCGCGGCGCAGGCGCGTGGAAAATATATAGGGGTGTGGCTGCATGGGGAAGGGGCATGGCCACAAAATAATAACAATTCATACTACGGTGCACAGTAGTCTCCATTATTCAAATTACGCTGCACAGTAGCGCAACTACACCAGGTAGAGCCCCTTTTATACATTACAGCAGACAGCGTCCCCCTTTTTGCACATTACAGCAGACAGTCCCCCTTTTTACACATTGCGGCAGCCAGGCCCCCTTTTTACATATTGCGGCAGCCAGTCCCCCTTTTTACACATTGCGGCAGCCAGGACCCCTTTTTACACATTGCGGCAGCCAGGACCCCTTTTTACACATTGCGGCAGCCAGGCTCCCTTTTTACACATTGCGGCAGCCAGGCTCACTTTTTACACATTGCGGCAGCCAGGACCCCTTTTTACACATTGCGGCAGCCAGTCCCCCTTTTTACACATTGCGGCAGCCAGTCCCCCTTTTTACACATTGCGGCAGCCAGTCTCCCTTTTTACACATTGCGGCAGCCAGTCTCCCTTTTTACACATTGCGGCAGCCAGTCCCCCTTTTTACACATTGCGGCAGCCAGGACCCCTTTTTACACATTGCGGCAGCCAGTCTCCCTTTTTACATATTGCGGCAGCCAGTCCCCCTTTTTACACATTGCGGCAGCCAGGACCCCTTTTTACACATTGCGGCAGCCAGGCTCACTTTTTACACATTGCGGCAGCCAGGACCCCTTTTTACACATTGCGGCAGCCAGTCCCCCTTTTTACACATTGCGGCAGCCAGTCCCCCTTTTTACACATTGCGGCAGCCAGTCTCCCTTTTTACACATTGCGGCAGCCAGTCTCCCTTTTTACACATTGCGGCAGCCAGTCCCCCTTTTTACACATTGCGGCAGCCAGGACCCCTTTTTACACATTGCGGCAGCTAGTCCTCCTTTTTACACATTGCGGCAGCCAGTTCCCCTTGTTACACACTGCGGCAGCCGGTCCCCCTTTTTACACACTGCGGCAGCCAGTCCCCCTTTTTACACACTGCGGCAGCCAGTCCCCCTTTTTACACATTGCGGCAGCCAGGCCCCCTTTTTACACATTGCGGCAGCCAGTCCCCCTTTTTACACATTGCCTCAGCCAGGACCCCTTTTTACACATTGCGGCAGCCAGTCCCCCTTTTTACACATTGCAGCAGCCAGGACCCCTTTTTACACATTGAGGCAGCCAGTCCCCCTTTTTACACATTGCGGCAGCCAGGACCCCTTTTTACACATTGCGGCAGCCAGGACCCCATTTTACACATTGCGGCAGCCAGGACCCCTTTTTACACATTGCGGCAGCCAGGACCCCTTTTTACACATTGCGGCAGCCAGTCCCCCTTTTTACACATTGCGGCAGCCAGGACCCCTTTTTACACATTGCGGCAGCCAGGACCCCATTTTACACATTGCGGCAGCCAGGCCCCCTTTTTACACATTGCGGCAGCCAAGCCCCCTTTTTACACATTGCGGCAGCCAGGACCCCTTTTTACACATTGCGGCAGCCAGGACCCCATTTTACACATTGCGGCAGCCAGGACCCCTTTTTACACATTGCAGCAGCCAGGACCCCTTTTTACACATTGCAGCAGCCAGGACCCCTTTCTACACATTGCGGCAGCCAGGACCCCATTTTACACATTGCGGCAGCCAGGACCCCTTTTTACACATTGCGGCAGCCAGTTATTATGGCAGACGGTGTCCCCTAGAGAGAGAGAGAGAGAAAGAGAGACAGAAAGAGAGAGAGAACGAGAGAGAGGGATATACTTACCTTCTCCCCTTTTTACACATTGCAGCAGCCAGTCCCCTTTTTACACATTGCGGCAGCCAGGACCCCTTTTTACACATTGCGGCAGCCAGTCCCCCATTTTACACATTGCAGCAGCCAGTCCCCCATTTTACACATTGCGGCAGCCAGTCCCCCATTTTACACATTGCGGCAGCCAGGACCCCTTTTTAATCATTGCGGCAGCCAGATCCCCTTTTCACACATTGCAGCAGCCAGGACCCCTTTTTACACATTGCGGCAGCCAGGACCCCTTTTTACACATTGCGGCAGCCAGGACCCTTTTTTACACATTGCGGCAGCAAGTCCCCCATTTTACACATTGCAGCAGCCAGTCCCCCATTTTACACATTGCGGCAGCCAGTCCCCCATTTTACACATTGCGGCAGCCAGGACCCCTTTTCACACATTGCGGCAGCCAGATCCCCTTTTCACACATTGCAGCAGCCAGGACCCCTTTTTACACATTGCGGCAGCCAGGACCCCTTTTTACACATTGCGGCAGCCAGGACCCCTTTTTACACATTGCGGCAGCCAGTCCCCCATTTTACACATTGCGGCAGCCAGGACCCCTTTTTACACATTGCGGCAGCCAGGACCCCTTTTTACACATTGCGGCAGCCAGTTCCCCCATTTTACACATTGCGGCAGCCAGTCCCCCATTTTACACATTGCGGCAGCCAGTCCCCCTTTTTACACATTGCAGCAGCCAGTCCCCCTTTTTACACATTGCGGCAGCCAGGACCCCTTTTTACACATTGCGGCAGCCAGGACCCCTTTTTACACATTGCGGCAGCCAGTCCCCCTTTTTACACATTGCGGCAGCCAGTCCCCCTTTTTACACATTGCGGCAGCCAGGACCCCATTTTACACATTGCGGCAGCCAGGACCCCTTTTTACACATTGCGGCAGCCAGGTCCCCTTTTTACACATTGCGGCAGCCAGTCCCCCATTTTACACATTGCGGCAGCCAGGACCCCTTTTTACACATTGCGGCAGCCAGGACCCCTTTTTACACATTGCGGCAGCCAGTCCCCCTTTTTACACATTGCGGAAGCCAGTCCCCCTTTTTACACATTGCGGCAGCCAGGACCCCTTTTTACACATTGTGGCAGCCAGTCCCCCTTTTTACACATTGCGGCAGCCAGTCCCCCTTTTTACACATTGCGGCAGCCAGGACCCCATTTTACACATTGCGGCAGCCAATCCCCCTTTTTACACATTGCGGCAGCCAGGACCCATTTTACACATTGCGGCAGCCAGGACCCCATTTTACACATTGCGGCAGCCAGGACCCCATTTTACACATTGCGGCAGGCAGTCCCCCTTTTTACACATTGCGGCAGCCAGGACCCCTTTTTACACATTGCGGCAGCCAGGACCCCTTTTTACACATTGCGGCAGGCAGTCCCCCTTTTTACACATTGCGGCAGCCAGGACCCCTTTTTACACATTGCGGCAGCCAGTCCCCCTTTTTACACATTGCGGCAGCCAGGACCCCTTTTTACACATTGCGGCAGCCAGTCCCCCATTTTACACATTGCGGCAGCCAGGACCCCTTTTTATACACATTGCGGCAGCCAGTCCCCCATTTTACACATTGCGGCAGCCAGGACCCCATTTTACACAATGCGGCAGCCAGTCCCCCTTTTTACACATTGCGGCAGCCAGTCCCCCATTTTACACATTGCGGCAGCCAGGACCCCTTTTTACACATTGCGGCAGCCAGGACCCCTTTTTACACATTGCGGCAGCCAGGACCCCATTTTACACATTGCGGCAGCCAGGACCCCTTTTTACACATTGCGGCAGCCAGAACCCCATTTTACACATTGCGGCAGCCAGGACCCCTTTTTACACATTGCGGCAGCCAGTCCCCCATTTTACACATTGCGGCAGCCAGGACCCCTTTTTATACACATTGCGGCAGCCAGTCCCCCATTTTACACATTGCGGCAGCCAGGACCCCATTTTACACAATGCGGCAGCCAGTCCCCCTTTTTACACATTGCGGCAGCCAGGACCCCATTTTACACATTATGGCAGCCAGTCCCCCTTTTTACACATTGCGGCAGCCAGTCCCCCATTTTACACATTGCAGCAGCCAGTCCCCCATTTTACACATTGCGGCAGCCAGTCCCCCATTTTACACATTGCGGCAGCCAGGACCCCTTTTTACACATTGCGGCAGCCAGATCCCCTTTTCACACATTGCAGCAGCCAGGACCCCTTTTTACACATTGCGGCAGCCAGGACCCATTTTTACACATTGCGGCAGCCAGGACCCCTTTTTACACATTGCGGCAGCCAGATCCCCTTTTCACACATTGCAGCAGCCAGGACCCCTTTTTACACATTGCGGCAACCAGGACCCCTTTTTACACATTGCAGCAGCCAGGACCCCTTTTTACACATTGCGGCAGCCAGTCCCCCATTTTACACATTGCGGCAGCCAGGACCCCTTTTTACACATTGCGGCAGCCAGTCCCCCATTTTACACATTGCAGCAGCCAGTCCCCCATTTTACACATTGCGGCAGCCAGTCCCCCATTTTACACATTGCGGCAGCCAGGACCCCTTTTCACACATTGCGGCAGCCAGATCCCCTTTTCACACATTGCAGCAGCCAGGACCCCTTTTTACACATTGCGGCAACCAGGACCCCTTTTTACACATTGCAGCAGCCAGGACCCCTTTTTACACATTGCGGCAGCCAGTCCCCCATTTTACACATTGCGGCAGCCAGGACCCCTTTTTACACATTGCGGCAGCCAGGACCCCTTTTTACACATTGCGGCAGCCAGTCCCCCATTTTAAACATTGCGGCAGCCAGTCCCCCATTTTACACAATGCGGCAGCCAGTCCCCCATTTTACACATTGCGGCAGCCAGTCCCCCTTTTTACACATTGCGGCAGCCAGGACCCCATTTTACACATTGCGGCAGGCAGTCCCCCTTTTTACACATTGCAGCAGCCAGGACCCCTTTTTACACATTGCGGCAGCCAGGACCCCATTTTACACATTGCGGCAGCCAGGACCCCATTTTACACATTGCGGCAGCCAGGACCCCATTTTTACACATTGCGGCAGGCAGTCCCCCTTTTTACACATTGCGGCAGCCAGGAACCCTTTTTACACATTGCGGCAGCCAGGACCCCTTTTTACACATTGCGGCAGGCAGTCCCCCTTATTACACATTGCGGCAGCCAGGACCCCTTTTTACACATTGCGGCAGCCAGTCCCCCTTTTTACACATTGCGGCAGCCAGGACCCCTTTTTACACATTGCGGCAGCCAGTCCCCCTTTTTACACATTGCGGCAGCCAGTCCCCCTTTTTACACATTGCGGCAGCCAGGACCCCATTTTACACATTGCGGCAGCCAATCCCCCTTTTTTCACATTGCGGCAGCCAGGACCCCATTTTACACATTGCGGCAGCCAGGACCCCTTTTTACACATTGCGGCAGCCAGGACCCCATTTTACACATTGCGGCAGCCAGGACCCCATTTTACACATTGCGGCAGGCAGTCCCCCATTTTACACATTGCGGCAGCCTAGGACCCCTTTTTACACATTGCGGCAGCCAGGACCCCTTTTTACACATTGCGGCAGGCAGTCCCCCTTTTTACACATTGCGGCAGCCAGGACCCCTTTTTACACATTGCGGCAGCCAGTCCCCCTTTTTACACATTGCGGCAGCCAGGACCCCTTTTTACACATTGCGGCAGCCAGTCCCCCATTTTACACATTGCGGCAGCCGGGACCCCTTTTTATACACATTGCGGCAGCCAGTCCCCCATTTTACACATTGCGGCAGCCAGGACCCCATTTTACACAATGTGGCAGCCAGTCCCCCATTTTACACATTGCGGCAGCCAGTCCCCCTTTTTACACATTGCGGCAGCCAGGACCCCATTTTACACATTGCGGCAGGCAGTCCCCCTTTTTACACATTGCAGCAGCCAGGACCCCTTTTTACACATTGCGGCAGCCAGGACCCCATTTTACACATTGCGGCAGCCAGGACCCCATTTTACACATTGCGGCAGCCAGGACCCCATTTTTACACATTGCGGCAGGCAGTCCCCCTTTTTACACATTGCGGCAGCCAGGACCCCTTTTTACACATTGCGGCAGCCAGGACCCCTTTTTACACATTGCGGCAGGCAGTCCCCCTTATTACACATTGCGGCAGCCAGGACCCCTTTTTACACATTGCGGCAGCCAGTCCCCCTTTTTACACATTGCGGCAGCCAGGACCCCTTTTTACACATTGCGGCAGCCAGTCCCCCATTTTACACATTGCGGCAGCCAGGACCCCTTTTTATACACATTGCGGCAGCCAGTCCCCCATTTTACACATTGCGGCAGCCAGGACCCCATTTTACACAATGCGGCAGCCAGTCCCCCTTTTTACACATTGCGGCAGCCAGGACCCCATTTTACACATTATGGCAGCCAGTCCCCCTTTTTACACATTGCGGCAGCCAGGACACCTTTTTACACATTGCGGCAGCCAGTCCCCCATTTTACACATTGCAGCAGCCAGTCCCCCATTTTACACATTGCGGCAGCCAGTCCCCCATTTTACACATTGCGGCAGCCAGGACCCCTTTTTACACATTGCGGCAGCCAGATCCCCTTTTCACACATTGCAGCAGCCAGGACCCCTTTTTACACATTGCGGCAGCCAGGACCCATTTTTACACATTGCGGCAGCCAGGACCCCTTTTAACACATTGCGGCAGCCAGATCCCCTTTTCACACATTGCAGCAGCCAGGACCCCTTTTTACACATTGCGGCAACCAGGACCCCTTTTTACACATTGCAGCAGCCAGGACCCCTTTTTACACATTGCGGCAGCCAGTCCCCCATTTTACACATTGCGGCAGCCAGGACCCCTTTTTACACATTGCGGCAGCCAGTCCCCCATTTTACACATTGCAGCAGCCAGTCCCCCATTTTACACATTGCGGCAGCCAGTCCCCCATTTTACACATTGCGGCAGCCAGGACCCCTTTTCACACATTGCGGCAGCCAGATCCCCTTTTCACACATTGCAGCAGCCAGGACCCCTTTTTACACATTGCGGCAACCAGGACCCCTTTTTACACATTGCAGCAGCCAGGACCCCTTTTTACACATTGCGCCAGCCAGTCCCCCATTTTACACATTGCGGCAGCCAGGACCCCTTTTTACACATTGCGGCAGCCAGTCCCCCATTTTAAACATTGCGGCGGCCAGTCCCCCATTTTACACATTGCGGCAGCCAGTCCCCCATTTTACACATTGCAGCAGCCAGTCCCCCTTTTTACACATTGCGGCAGCCAGGACCCCTTTTTACACATTGCGGCAGCCAGTCCCCCTTTTTACACATTGCGGCAGCCAGTCCCCCTTTTTACACATTGCGGCAGCCAGGACCCCATTTTACACATTGCGGCAGCCAGGACCCCTTTTTACACATTGCGGCAGCCAGGTCCCCTTTTTACACATTGCGGCAGCCAGTCCCCCATTTTACACATTGCGGCAGCCAGGACCCCTTTTTACACATTGCGGCAGCCAGGAGCCCTTTTTACACATTGCGGCAGCCAGTCCCCCATTTTACACATTGCGGCAGCCAGTCCCCCATTTTACACATTGCAGCAGCCAGTCCCCCTTTTTACACATTGCGGCAGCCAGTCCCCCTTTTTACACATTGCGGCAGCCAGGACCCCTTTTTACACATTGCGGCAGCCAGTCCCCCTTTTTACACATTGCGGCAGCCAGTCCCCCTTTTTACACATTGCGGCAGCCAGGACCCCATTTTACACATTGCGGCAGCCAATCCCCCTTTTTTCACATTGCGGCAGCCAGGACCCCATTTTACACATTGCGGCAGCCAGGACCCCTTTTTACACATTGCGGCAGCCAGGACCCCATTTTACACATTGCGGCAGCCAGGACCCCATTTTACACATTGCGGCAGGCAGTCCCCCATTTTACACATTGCGGCAGCCTAGGACCCCTTTTTACACATTGCGGCAGCCAGGACCCCTTTTTACACATTGCGGCAGGCAGTCCCCCTTTTTACACATTGCGGCAGCCAGGACCCCTTTTTACACATTGCGGCAGCCAGTCCCCCTTTTTACACATTGCGGCAGCCAGGACCCCTTTTTACACATTGCGGCAGCCAGTCCCCCATTTTACACATTGCGGCAGCCGGGACCCCTTTTTATACACATTGCGGCAGCCAGTCCCCCATTTTACACATTGCGGCAGCCAGGACCCCATTTTACACAATGCGGCAGCCAGTCCCCCATTTTACACATTGCGGCAGCCAGTCCCCCTTTTTACACATTGCGGCAGCCAGGACCCCATTTTACACATTATGGCAGCCAGTCCCCCTTTTTACACATTGCGGCAGCCAGTCCCCCTTTTTACACATTGCAGCAGCCAGGACCCCATTTTACACAATGCGGCAGCCAGTCCCCCATTTTACACATTGCGGCAGCCAGTCCCCCATTTTACACATTGCGGCAGCCAGTCCCCCTTTTTACACATTGCGGCAGCCAGGACCCCTTTTTACACATTGCGGCAGCCAGTCCCCCATTTTACACATTGCGGCAGCCGGGACCCCTTTTTATACACATTGCGGCAGCCAGTCCCCCATTTTACACATTGCGGCAGCCAGGACCCCATTTTACACAATGCGGCAGCCAGTCCCCCATTTTACACATTGCGGCAGCCAGTCCCCCTTTTTACACATTGCGGCAGCCAGGACCCCATTTTACACATTATGGCAGCCAGTCCCCCTTTTTACACATTGCGGCAGCCAGTCCCCCTTTTTACACATTGCAGCAGCCAGGACCCCATTTTACACATTATGGCAGCCAGTCCCCCTTTTTACACATTGCGGCAGCCAGTCCTCCTTTTTACACATTGCAGCAGCCAGGACCCCATTTTACACAATGCGGCAGCCAGGACCCCTTTTTACACATTGCGGCAGCCAGGACCCCTTTTTATACATTGCGGCAGCCAGGACCCCATTTTACACATTGCAGCAGGCAGGACCCCTTTTTACACATTGCGGCAGCCAGTCCCCCATTTTACACATTGCGGCAGCCAGTCCCCCTTTTTACACATTGCGGCAGCCAGGACCCCATTTTACACATTGCGGCAGGCAGTCCCCCTTTTTACACATTGCAGCAGCCAGGACCCCTTTTTACACATTGCGGCAGCCAGGACCCCATTTTACACATTGCGGCAGCCAGGACCCCTTTTTACACATTGCGGCAGGCAGTCCCCCTTTTTACACATTGCAGCAGCCAGGACCCCTTTTTCCACATTATGGCAGACGGTGTCCCCCAGAGAGAGAGAGAGAAAGATAGATAGAGAGAGAGAACGAGAGAGAGGGATATACTTCCCTTCTCCCCGCTGACAGGCTCCTCGTGCTGGCATCTCCCTCGGTGCAGGCAGTGAGGTGAGAAGGAGGAGGAGGGAGGGGACTGGAGCCGCAGCAGCGCTATTTCATTGGTAGTAAGCGCTGCTGCAGCATCCCCATCTCCTTCCGTATAGGCTGCCCGGTGCTGCTGTGGATGCTGGGATGGAGGAACCGCATACCAGCTTCCACAGCAGCGCCGGGCAGCCTATACGGAAGGAAAGGGGGCTGCTGCAGCGGCGCTTACTACCAATAAAATAGCGCTGCTGCGGCTCCAGTCCCCTCCCTCCTCCTCCTCTACTGCCCGGCACTGCTGACTTCTTCCTCCACAGCGCAGCGCACGGCGCAGACATCACCCGAGGCATGTAATGAGTCAATTTGACTCATTATATGCCGCTGGCCGTGCGCCCTCAGGGCAACTGCGCTCTGTGCCAAGCCCACTTGGCACACACGTAATTACGGCCCTGTATATATATATATATATATATATATACATATAATAGAAATCCAGAGGTCTTAGTTACATACAGTTTGCAAATGTATGATAAGCCACCAGGCCCCGACAAGGCTCCTCTGATGCTGGTGGTCCCTAACTCTAGGTCTGGGCCCGGGGTGCAGGACCCCCGAAACCAGCAAAGGCCAGCTACCCCAGGGCAGCACAACGCGAGAAGGTAAAGTGTTAGTAGGTGTTAATAAAAGAAAAACATAATCTATATACAAAAATTAATATACTAGTGAGCAGGGGCGGATTGGGAAACAAAAGTGGCCCTGGAAAAATTTCCAAAAGTGGCCTCATGTGGGCGGCACCAAATGAACTGTAGGTGGAGCCAATACCAAAGTAGGCGGGATTAATACATGAAAATATAACGTACATGGAGTTACAGTCCAGGCATGTCCAAACTGTGGCCCTCCAGCTGTTGTGAAACTACATATCCCAGCATTCCCTGACACAGTTTTGCTGTCAGAGAATGCTAAAGCTGTGTCAAGGCATGCTGGGATGTGTAGTTTCTCAACAGCTGGAGGGCCGCAGTTTGGACATGCCTGAGTTACACCAACAAAAAACAACAACAAAATTACCCCTCACACCCCACCCATAAAATTACACCTCACACAAAATTACACCTCACACCCCCAGACATAAAATGACGCCTCCCCCCCGAAACATAAAATTACACCTCTCCCCAGACATAAAATGACACCTCACACCCCTCCCCAGACATAAAATTAAACCTCACACCCCCCAGACATAAAATTACACCTCACACACCCCCGATATAAAATGACACCTCACCCCCGACATAAAATTACACCTCACACCCCCCCCCCCCGACATAAAATTACACCCGACACCCCCTCAACATAAAATTACACCTCACACCACGCCCTCAGCCAAAAAATTACATAAAATGATGCCTCTCCCCGAAACATAAAATTACACCTCTCCCCCAGACATAAAATTACACCTCACACCCGTCCCCAGACATAAAATTACACCTCACACCCCCAGACATAAAATTACACCTCTCCCAGACGTAAAAATTGCACCTCACACCCCACCCAACAAAATTACACCTCCCTCCAGACATTAAATTACAGCTCACACCAACCCCACCCACGACATAAAATTACACCTCACACCCCCCCATACATAAAATTGCACCTCACACCCCCCCGACATAAAATTACACCTCCATAAAAATACACCACACACCCATAAAATTACACCTCACACCCATCCCCAGACATAACATGATGCCTCCCCCCCCGCCCCCGAGACATAAAATGACACCTCACACCCCTCCCCAGACATAAAAGTACACCTTACACCCCCCAGACATAAAACTACACCTCACACCCCCTCGGCATAAAATAATACCTCACACCCCCCCCCCCCCGACATAAAATTACACCTCACACCCCCCCCGCCGACATTGAATTACACATCCCCCAGACGTAAATTTGCACCTCACACCCCACCCCTCGACATAATATTACACCTCCCCCCAGACATAAAATTGCAGCTCACACCCAACATAAAAGTACACCTCGCACCCCTCCAAACATAAAATTGCACCTCACACCCCCCCCCAGACATAAAAGTGCACCTCACACCCCCCCAGACATAAAAGTGCACCTCACCCCCCCATGACATGAGGCACCTCACCTCATGAGAGGAACATGCATTTAGGGAATCACTCTTCTGCAGTACATGAAGCCTCACCTCTCTTACTCCAGAATGTGAACCCACTGCGGCCGCACCTTCCCTTCCCGCACGGTCCGCGCTGATGACATCTGAGACGTTTGGCGCGCGGACCTCCTCTTCAGGTCAGGTGGGTGGGGGTGGCAAAATGAACTGGTGACGTGCAGAGGGGGGGGCGGCCCAGCTCTCTTGATATCGCACAGGAATAAGCTGCTGACGAGGGAAGGGGGGGGTGGAGTGTGATAGCATGAAGTGGTGACGTGCGGGGGTCCGGCCAGGCACTTCTGACAATTCTCCTGATAGCGGCCCGCGGGCGCGCACACGGAACACCCAGAAATAAGCTGGCAGCATGAAGTGGTGACGTGCGCGCGCGGGGGGGGGGGGGGGGGGGGGGGGGGGGGGGGGGGGGGCGGGGCGGCGGCGTCTCGGGGCGGCCCAGCACTTCTGACAGCTCTCGTCTGGCAGCATGACGTGCGGGGGGGTCGGGGCGGCCCAGCAGACACAGCTCTCGCTAGCGGCCCGCTGCCACACATACAAATAAGCTGCTGGCGGGGCGGGTTCAGCATTGACTGGTGACGTGCGGGGGGGGGGGGGGGGGGGGTGGCTGCACACAGGCATAAACTGTTGAGGGGAAGGGGGGGGGCCAGCATAAGATGGTGATTTGCGGGGCCGGCTCTCCTGACAGCGGCCGCAGACAGTATTACATTATGCAGGTATTGTGCCTGGTGACGCAGAGGGGGCGGGTCCGCGTAGGACAGGCGGCCCCACGGCCCAATCGGCCCCCGGGGAAACTCCCAGTGACTTCTATGGCCAATCCGGCCCTGCTAGTGAGAGTGTAATTAAAAGACCAGAAGGATTAATAAATGTGTTAAGGGGGTGCTAAATAAAATCTCGCAGTGTGCTACCCCAGAGCAGCCCAGCCCCACCAATCCAGGGGGAACCGCACCCCCGACCCACCCCAGGTACTAATAATAATACACTGAAGACACTTTTCTTAAGTCCCTGTACAGTCCAGGAATCGCTTTCCTAGTGAAGTGGAATCTAGATGGGATTCGGTACCGGGGACACAGAGTTTCTATCAACTGTCTAAATTCCACTGCACTAATGGAGGATACCGTACACACGTTTACCACCAGCATAGTTGTTATGGCCTCAGTTATCCGCTTTGCAACAGGGTGACTGCTGTCATATTTCATCTTCCTCGCAAAGGACTGTTAGACAGTCAATTGCTTAGTTGAAGTAGTACAAGTGGTCTGCTGACTTCCCCTCTGGGATGACGATCGACTCCAGCAGCAACAACAGCAGCGGCAGCAGCAGCAGTAGGCATACCACTGAAGGGTCCTCCAGAGAAAATTGGAGAGGACTCGTCAGTCATGCCAGTGACATGGCCTGCAGGACTACTGACGTTCCTGACTGAGGAGGAAATTGCCATTGAGGGAGTTGGTGGTGTGGCTTGCAGGAGCTTGGGTACAACAGGAAGAAGGGATTTAGGTGTCAGTGGACTGCTTACGCTATAACCCAAAGTTTCTGAACTTGACAATGACTTCTGATGAATGTGTTGCAGGTAACGTATACGGGAGGATGTTCCTAGGTGGTTAACGTCCTTACTCCTACTTATTACAGATTGACAAAGGCAACACATGGCTTGACACCTGTTGTCCACATTTGTGGAGAAATAATTTGACACCGAAGAGGTGGCTTTCTTGTATTTTTCCCAGGCATGTCAATGTGCTTTCTCATCCCATGGACAACAACTGTCTCCACTGGTGCCTTATTCAAACCAACCACATCTCCATCAGAATCCTCATCATAAACTTCCTCCTCAGTGCCAGCTACACCAATATCCTGCTCATCCCGGTGTACTTCTACAGTGACATCCTCAATCTCAATATCAGCAACTGGACTGGTGGTGCTCCTCCCAGCACTTGCAGGAGGCGTGCAAATGGTGGTAGTATCCTCTTTCCATACAGTCTTGGGAAGGTCAGGCCTAGACATCGCAACCGCAGACACACTTGGACTCTCCTTGGGTATTTGCGATATCTCTGAACGCACAGATGTTTTTTCCTGTGCTTTAACAAGCTTAATTTAATTTGAGAGACTGGAGGGCTTCCATCCTCATGAGAAGCTGAGCCACCAGTCATGAACATAGGCCAAGGCCTTAGCCTTACCTTGCCACTTCGTGTCGTGAATAGCATATTGCCAATTTTGCCAATTTTACGTTTCTCGTCAGATCATTTTTTTATTCTTCTGATTATTAATTTTTGCTTCTTGGATTTTACACACCATCTATAACATTGGGCATCGGCCTTAGCAGATGAAGTTGATGGAATTAAATCGGCAATGTCATGACTGGTGGCAGCAGCAGCTTCAGCACTAGGAACTGCAAGTGGTTCCTGATCTTGCACATTTTTTCCCTCCAAATTGCTCTCCATTTCACAGGATAGCACCCCTTTATTATTACAGCACACAGAACAGTGCCCCTTTATTTTCACAGCACAGAAAGGCAGTGTAATGTTATTTGACCAGCAACACCCCTATAATTTACAGCATACAGAAGTGTGCTTTTAATTTTACCAACTGCACCCCTGAATTTTTATGACATACAGGACCAGTGTAATGTTATTTGAACATCAACACCCCTACATTTTACATTATACAGGAGCAGTGTGCTTTTAATTTTTAACTACACCCCTTAATTTTTACAACATACAGGGCTAGTGTATTGTTATTTGAACAGCAACACCCCTATATTTTACAGCATACAGCAGTGTGCTTTAAATTTTAACAACTGCACCCCTGAAGTTTAACAACATACATAGCCAGCAGCACCCCTATATTTTACAGCATACAGCAGTGTGATTTTAATTTTTAACAACTGTACCCCTTAATTTTTATAGCATACAGGGCCAGTGTAATGTTATTTGAACAGCAGCACCCCTATATTTTCCAGCATACAGGAGTAGAGTGCCTCTGCACCCTGTACAACGCAGTAACAGCCAGGACAGCAACACCCATGTACAGCTGCAGCACATGAAACACCAGTGACAGCCAGGACAGCACTCCTAGCACAGCACAGGTACACCACAGTGTTAGGCGCGGCGGCTCTCGCCAGCGCCCGACCATTGCTAAGCAACGGTGCCGGCACGTCACGTCCGCCATGCCTCCTCCTGCTGCCAGGACGCTGTGCGCACTGATCCGCCGGGCCCTTGGCAACGGGGATGCCACAGGCGGATCGCGTTCCCCGTTGCCATATAATTAATTATCACCTGTCAACGTGT
This sequence comes from Pseudophryne corroboree, assembly GCF_028390025.1. Lineage (NCBI taxonomy): Eukaryota > Metazoa > Chordata > Amphibia > Anura > Myobatrachidae > Pseudophryne > Pseudophryne corroboree. The sequence goes on from NW_026967529.1 coordinate 1,067,064, forward strand.
GGTTGTGCAGCAGGGCAGCTGCACGACATTATCAAATTAGGTTCACTGCAGCAATTGGTGCAGATACCTGTTATATTCTCCCTCAGTGCCTTACACAGACGCTGGTGATAGCTTCCTGTGAGCTGTTCCTGCTCTGGAGAATTCCATGTTTGGTGTTCTGTGATCTGGTTTACTTGGTTCCAGTGGTCCTGTGTCCTGGTGTTCAGAAGTCTGTCGTTGGAGTCCTTCCAGTCCTCCAGTCAGTAGAAACCAGTGTCTGTGATGTCGGGGTTCTCGTGCACCTGCGGTTCTCGTTATACTTGTTGCTGGTGCTTTTGCTGAGGTTTTCCGCCCTAGCTGTCCTTCCCAGTACACGACGGTGCCGTGTAGGGTGTGGACAGCATTACCTTTGTTCTCTTTTTCCATTGGCGGCCGTGCCACACATACATTTTGTTTGAGTTCTGTAGTAGCCCCTAGCTCTGTGTTTTATTTAGTTAGAGGTCCCGGTGTTCTCGCCCCGTCTCTAATTAAGACCGGGGGGCATCGGAGTTGGGCAGACTTAATCCGCCCTTTAAATGCAGCTACCATGGGCCCAAGAAAACATAGACTTGCAGGCGTAGACGGACCACGCGGGTTGAACAATGGAGTTAGGGTCCTAGGGGTTGCTGCTGAACTTCCCTTTTATTACAGCGTCACTTTCCTGTGCTCGGGACTTACCCACTCAGTATCTTACGTTCAGAGCACAGAGAACGTAACTCACAGTGACTGCAGCAGCACCACTACAGAGCACACGCTAACCCCACCCAACGCCACCACCCACAGAGAGAGACAGAGGTCTGTCTCCCTCACTCTCCAAGTCTGGAGTGAAAATGGTGGAGATGCGTGGCTGTTTATATGGAATCCAAATCCCGCGAGAATCTGACAGTGGGATGATGACGTTTTGCCTTGTTCTGGTTTCCGAGCCTGGAATTCATGAGCCAGACTCGGATCCGGGCTCAGAGCGTGAAGTTCGGGGGTTCCAGCTCTCAGGGAACCCAACCCACTTCCTGTCAATCAAATTACGATCACCAGAACGAAAAAAAACCTGGTAATGCCGTGAGTAAAATACCTAACTGTATAGCAAATTTACTTGGCGCAGTCGCACTGCGGACATTGTGCATGCGCATTAGCGACTAATCGCTCCGTTGCGAAAGAAAAATAACGAGCGAACAACTCGGAATGACCACCTTTATTACACACTGTTATGCCCATTATACATTATTACACACCGTAATGACCATTACACATTCTTACAAATCCGTAATGCCCATTACACATTATTACACACCATAATGCCCATTACACATTATTACACATCCGCAATGCCCATTACACATTATTACACATCCGTAATGCCCATTACACATAATTACACACCGTAATGCCCATTACACATTATTACACACTGTAATGCCCATTGCACATTATTACACACCGTAATGCCCATTACACATTATTACACACCGTAATGCCCATTACACATTATTACACACCGTAATGCCCATTACACTTTATTATACACTGTAATGCCCATTACACATTATTACACACCGTAATGACCATTACACATTCTTACACACCATAATGCCCATTACACATTATTACACACCATAATGCCCATTACACATTATTACACACCGTAATGCCCATTATACATTATTACAAATCCGTAATGCCCATTACACATTATTACACACCGTAATGCCCATTACACATTATTACACATCCGCAATGCCCATTACACATTATTACACATCCGTAATGCCCATTACTCATAATTACACAGCGTAATGCCCATTACACATTATTACACACTGTTATGCCCATTACACATTATTACACACCGTAATGCCCATTACACATTATTACACACCGTAATGCCCATTACACATTATTACACACTGTAATGCCCATTACACATTATTACACACCGTAATGCCCATTACACATTATTACACACCGTAATGCCCATTACACATTATTACACACCGTAATGCTCATTACACATTATTACACACCGTAATTCCCATTACACATTATTACACACTGTAATGCCCATTACACATTATTACACACCGTAATACCCATTGGCCCTCATTCCGAGTTGATCGCTAAGAGTCATCGCAACGCAAATGTACGAAATGTAAGTATCTGCGCATGCGCAAATGCGTGATTACGCATGCGCGAGTACATACGTACGACAACTGTGCAAAATTACTCAGAAAAAAAAAAGCCGTAACTGGCAAACGAAAACGAGGAGTGGCGTGGGCATGGCGGAGGCGAGACTTCGCAATGCTCCGACATGGGCGTGAAAGTGGGCGTACAGTGTGGGAGTATGCAACTTGCAATGGGCGTGTTTTTCGCAAATAAACATTGTCGCTGTTAAAACTAACATAGGAAACCGTAGCAACATTCACGCAGCAGCCGAGTAGGTCTGCAGTTACTCTACATTTGCGAAGTACTGGTACAAGTGTGTATGCAGTAATTAGCAGTTAATTGGAGAGCACATTCATCTGATGTCCAATTACTTGTTAATTAATGAGCAGATGAAAGTTACCAACCAGCAATTGTCTGAACACACATTACATGTTTATTCTACTCACATATTAATCTCACACACTGTCAAATAAGGTTGTTATTTTGGTTCACGTTGGTGTGTAAGCATTTTTTTTTTAAATGTTTTAATGTGTGTTAGACTACTAAATACAAACAAGTGAAATTATTTGTTAAAGTTATTGAAATCTGCTACATTGTTAAAAATTAACCAACACCCACATAATGCAGCATACACTATTATTTAGTCTTAAAAGTCACAATAATATATGTTAATAATATCTGTCAATGTTTTAAATGATGTCCTGTTGACCATAGATATTTAATAAACTTGTCGTGTCTGTTTACTTAATATGGACATTAAAGTGTGGTGCAAAGCATACCTGTTTTTTTTTTTTTTATTATATTTTTAAGGAGAAATTGCAGATTGGTCTACAAGTGTCTATATGCTGTCCTAATCTTTCTGGAACTAAGATTTACCTAATGCATTACCTTGAAGAAATTGCACGAATTTTGTATAGATATTTTTTATTACTGTAATAATATTACACAACATTTAAACAACATGGCTCCACGTGAGTCTCACAGGCAGAGATGGACCAAGCAGCAAGCAGATGGCACTGACAATAATTATATAGCAGAACTCAGTACTCTGCAAATTTCTGCTTCTGTCAAAAGTATATTTTAAAAGCATAAATTAAACATATTACACACCCTGCCACACAAAAATTTTATACCAAATGAGAAAGAATTAGGATCCACCACACAAACACAACAATACATAGCACACTAGTAAGAGGAAGATGGCTCTGGTGTTTATAAATAAAAACTCACAGGCTACAATTCCTCCAAACAGAAAGAAGACATTTCACTAAGAGGGAGTGTTCCATTCTGGCCACACAAGCCAACTCCAAAATAACATAGAGGCAACATCAAAAACATGGGTGCTGCCCATCTGGAGAGACATCACTTTCTTCTTTTTTTTTTTTGATCTTCTTTGCTTGGTCTGCGGAGTGCCCAGTGGGCTGTTCTTCCTGGGCAGGGGCAGGGGAGGGAGCCGATGTGGTTGGCTCTCTGCCACTGTGGGCAAGGGAGACAGCGATGGCCTGGAGCCCTTGCAAGATGTATTTGCAAGGCTTTGGTTTGAGGTGGCAAGTTGTTCTTGTCCCTGCCTGATCTCTGCCAGACTTTGGCAGAGTTGAGCAACACCTTGCTCAACACAGGTTCGGAGCTCAGTGAGCCGGACAGATATCTGGCTTACCTCCCGGATGACCCCGTCTTGAAACGTATTTAGGCTCTCACCATACCTAGCGATTTCAAGCAGGATCTCCGGGATAGCAGAGGGTTGGGTGGGGGGGCCAGTAGGAACCTGCAGAGGTGGGATTTGTTGGCCCACACTGCCAGACCCACTAGGTCCCACCACCTCAGCCTCAACCACATAACCGTCCTGTGACTCAAACTGATCACCCCCCTGTGCTGTGTTTAGTGGCAAGCAAATAGAAGAATGTGTGGGGAAAAAGTTGGATACAAAATTAGTTTAAGATTATAAATACAGTTCAAATTACAGACAAATAAATGTTTAAACTTACCTTCCAAGTCATGTCCCGTCAGAATCTCAGGCAGGTCCGTGTCCATATGAGACACCCCTTGGCCCTCCTCATAACTGACACAGGCCATCGCCATCTCCTCCAAGTCGGTAAACTCCACAGCGACAGGTGGTCCCCCCCCTGTAGCCCTTGAGGCATTCCACTCCGCAGCCCTCTTTGCCTTCAGGCGGGATTTGAAGTCGGCCCACCTACATATGTATTGTGAAAGAGGGACAAAGTTGAGTATTATTATTGGTCGAAGTAAATATATAGCACACATGTTCTGCTTGTGTTTGCTAGACATAACATCACATGTAACTACATTTTTTTGTCAACTTAGCACAGAAAAAGGATTGTCAAGATGCACTTACCGTCGTCTCACTTCCTGCGATGTTCTAACGACAGAGCCAACTTCATTCACAGATTTTGTGATGTCTCTCCAGATGCGTTCTTTTGAAGCAGCCCCCATGTTTTTTGGGCCTCTATGTATTTTGGACATGGCCTGCGTGACCAAGACACGCAACTCCCTCTTAGTGAATGCAGGCTGTCTTTTTTTCCGTCTGGAGGTAGCCTGTGAGGTTTCTTCTTGTTGGTCATCACCATCTTCCTCCTCACTAGCAGCTTCTGTCTGTTGTGTTTGTGTGGCTAAAGCCAATTCTCCCTCAGTTTGGTCACTCTGTGTGTGTGGCAGGGTATCCCCACTCAATTGTTGTGGTTCAGAAGCAGACATTTGCAGAGTACTAGGTCCTGCCTCAACATCCGCAGAGGCGTATTCCAACATGCGCCTTTGGCACTCTAGGCGTTTTTGCTGCAATGCCATCTGATGCTCTGCAATGCGGTCCATCTCTGCTGCGATTTGCTCACGAGAAGCCATGTTTGTGATGACGTGTGTACGCCGAGGTGTGTGCGCTTATATACCTACGTGCGTAGCGTTAATTCACACAGGTGTACACTTAATCTGGTTAATGATTGCACTGCTTATTTAAGGGCCTACTTTGCACGCTGTGAGTGTAGGTAGTTTGGATTTTCTTTCACTTGAGTTTGTTGGCTTGTGCGTGAAGGTGCTATAGGAATTTTCAGAGTGAGTAATTGTCAAGCATACATTTGTCCTTCGTTTGCGTTTAGAATATAGACAGTGTAGCATTTTTTTTGCGTTTTTTCGTTTGTGAGTATTCTGGAAATCGTCTTGTTAATTTTTTATTTTAAAAGTGTTTATTTTATGTTGATTGTTTGTTATTTTTTAATACAGATATATATTTTGAAAGTCCATTTTTGCAAAAAAACCTGTGCTTCATTGCTTTTACTGTCATTTTTGTTCTCTTGTAGGAGTTTTTTTTTGGGTGACGTAACCCTTGTATCTTTGGTTTTATTTGTGTGCTAGATAACACAAAGACTTCCTTTATTGTTTTTGGATCAGGTAAGTGCCTTTGGCCTGTGTTGGTGCTTGTTTGTTTTAATGGTCTGTATGTTGTTTTTGACTGTCATTTTTGTTCTCTTGTAGTATTTTTTTTTTGGGTGACGTAACCCTTGTATCTTTGGATTTATTTGTGTGCTAGATAACACAAAGACTTCCTTTATTGATTTTGGATCAGGTAAGTGCCCTTGGCCTGTGTTGGTGCTTGTTTGTTTTAATGGTCTGTATGTTGTTTTTGACTGTCATTTTTGTTCTCTTGTAGTATTTTTTTTTTGGGTGACGTAACCCTTGTATCTTTGGATTTATTTGTGTGCTAGATAACACAAAGACTTCCTTTATTGTTTTTGGATCAGGTAAGTGCCCTTGGCCTGTGTTGGTGCTTGTTTGTTTTAATGGTCTGTATGTTGTTTTTGACTGTCATTTTTGTTCTCTTGTAGTATTTTTTTTTTGGGTGACGTAACCCTTGTATCTTTGGATTTATTTGTGTGCTAGATAACACAAAGACTTCCTTTATTGATTTTGGATCAGGTAAGTGCCCTTGGCCTGTGTTGGTGCTTGTTTGTTTTAATGGTCTGTATGTTGTTTTTGACTGTCATTTTTGTTCTCTTGTAGTATTTTTTTTTGGGTGACGTAACAATTGTATCTTTGGATTTATTTGTGTGCTAGATAACACAAAGACTTCCTTTATTGTTTTTGGATCAGGTAAGTGCCCTTGGCCTGTGTTGGTGCTTGTTTGTTTTAATGGTCTGTATGTTGTTTTTGACTGTCATTTTTGTTCTCTTGTAGGATTTTTTTTTTTTGGGTGACGTAACCCTTGTATCTTTGGATTTATTTGTGTGCTAGATAACACAAAGACTTCCTTTATTGTTTTTGGATCAGGTAAGTGCCCTTGGCCTGTGTTGGTGCTTGTTTGTTTTAATGGTCTGTATGTTGTTTTTGACTGTCATTTTTGTTCTCTTGTAGGAGTTTTTTTTTGGGTGACGTAACCCTTGTATCTTTGGATTTATTTGTGTGCCAGATAACACAAAGACTTCCTTTATTGTTTTTGGATCAGGTAAGTGCCCTTGGCCTGTGTTGGTGCTTGTTTGTTTTAATGGTCTGTATGTTGTTTTTGACTGTCATTTTTGTTCTCTTGTAGGAGTTTTTTTTTGGGTGACGTAACCCTTGTATCTTTGGATTTATTTGTGTGCTAGATAACACAAAGACTTCCTTTATTGATTTTGGATCAGGTAAGTGCCCTTGGCCTGTGTTGGTGCCTGTTTGTGTTTGTTCAAAGTGTTGTGATTATGTTTTTTTTCCATTTTGAAAATAAATGTATTTTTTGTTACCAGGATTGATCTGCAAAGTAGTGTTTTTCTTTCCTGGACTAGCTACTAAATGTTTTTTTTTGTAATTTGATTTCTTTAAATGTTTTTTTTTTTTAATTTTTTTATGGTGTTTGTGATGTGTTTGATGCTCAGAAATTTTGAAACTTACATTTTTTGTATTTCACAAATGAACATATGTAGTTTTTAGACAATTATTAATATATTATGTTTCTAAAATTTTATTTTTCATTTTGTTCCTGAATTGAACCCAGAAAAAATGTCGTACGCTCCTGCAGTAAGTTGACACCACCTTTTTTTTAACATTTATTGTTTGTATATTTTTCAAACTTTGTTTTTGTATTATTCAACATTTTATCTTTTTTTTTTCAAAAAAGTGTGTTATGTCTATATTTATCGCAGCCGAAGCCCTACCTCCCCAACCCACGCCAGCACTCCCACCCCAACCGCCAGCCCCACAACCACAACCGGCTCCTCATCAACCAAGGCAACGGAGGCGTGCTAGGCCACCAATTTTCCGAACCCGTGTCCTACTTTTTGGGATGCCAGATGATGTGGTGGTGCGTAGATACAGGCTGCCACCACATCTAATCCTAGACACTCTCTCCATAATAGAGAGTGATCTGGAGTCAGAAATTCGGTATCCTACAGCAATACCACCATTGACACAATTCCTTGCTGTGTTACATTTTTTGGCTACAGCCTCATATCAGCATGTTGTGGGAGACCTGGTTGGCATGTCGCAGGGCCAGTTCAGTAAGGTCCTGCGGCGTGTCTGCCAGGCTTTCCTAAAGCGGGTGAAGCAATTCATTGATATGCCTTTGGATGTTGGTGCCCTAGATGTGGTGAAGCGGCAATTTGAGGAAGGTGGTAGTCGCTTCCCACATGTTATTGGGGTTGTGGATGGCACACATGTTGCTATTCAGCCACCAAGACATAATGAAGAAATTTATAGAAACAGGAAACTGTTTCATTCTCTGAATGTAATGGTTGTTTGTGGGCCATCCCTCCAGATCCTTTCCCTGAATGCCAAGTTTACTGGAAGTTCACATGATGCATATGTCATTAGACAATCAGGGATATGGCAGAGATTAAGATCAAGTCAACGAGCAGACATGTGGTTATTGGGTGAGTTGGTGCAAATTTTTGGTTTACAAAAAAAAAATAAATTTACAAATATACTATTTCTAATTTTTGGATTTTCATCCAACAGGAGACCGTGGATATCCTTGCACCCCCTGGCTCATGACTCCTTACCGTAATCCCAGGCCAGGACCACAGATGGCATTTAACTCCGCGCTTACTGCCACTAGGCAGCTGGTGGAGCGCACAATTGGTGTCCTTAAAGGGCGGTTTCGTGGGCTCCACCGCACTGGTGGCGACATCATGTATTCGCCGGAGATGGCAAGTAAAATAGTGGTCCTGTGCGCAATACTACATAATATCGCGGTAAGGAGTAGTGTAGAGCTTCCTCAGGCAGAGGAATTGCCTGATGAGGAGCCAGGGGTTGTTCGACACTTCGGTGGGGGGAGTGTTACACGGAGGGGTAGCCAAGTCAGGGCAAGCATTGTTGCCGAATATTTCAGGTATAGTGTTTGGATATTTTCTTTTTTTAAATATTTAAAAGCACAGTATGCTTATTTTTTTTTTTAAATGTTGACATTTTGTCTGATATTGTAAAGTGATTGTGTAATGCTTTTGTTGTGTTGGAATTTGTAATATTTCTTATCGTCAAAATCCGCAAACACGTTAAGCTTACAATGTTTAGTTAGAAATAAAAATACTGTAATGTTGCTAAATAGTGTCCTTATTTGTTTTATATCCTCAAATCCTGATTATGTAAACAAACACACAAACAAATGATACTGAATGTTGCCCACTTTGTGACTGTCCAGCTGAATGATCACACAAACTGTGGTGAGTACACAGATATGTATAGTAATTTTTACAAAACTGTGTGTCTCTGTGTCTGTGTTTGTGTTTTTTTTTATTTTGTTTTTAAAAAATATTTGCTTCTGCTAATGCGTATTTCCGCTCGTGCGAAATAACACTCTGCTCTTCACAGCATTGCAAAGATCAATAAAGTTATTAGAAATGACAACATAGATTTTGGACCAATCACATGCTAACAGACACTATAAATATATGCCCAAATAAGGAAAACGCCATTGCCATGATGAGTGCTGCACCGTTCACCAGGCGGGAGCTCCGCGTCCTGGTTGCGGTGATGGACCGCCGTGTAGGCCGCGTTGGGCGCTTCATCCCCAATCGGGTTAAGCGCGAGGCCTACGCGGAGGTCCGCCGCCTGCTGCGGACTCGCGTCCGCAGCAGGCGGACAATCATCCAACTAGAGAGGAGGTGGAGTGATCTCCGCAGGAGGACTCCCGATCTGTTGGCGGAGATCCGCCAGCAAATACGTTCTATGCATACACGAAGTAAGTTACATTACATAAGATTATTAGCATAAATTGTGCTAATGGGGGTAAGTCCAAGTTGCTCGCAGAAGGAATTTAGTTAACAATTGGGAAAAACCATGTGCACTGCAGGGGATGCATATTTAACATGTGCAGAGAGAGTTAGATTTGGGTGGGGTGTGTTCAATCTGCAATCTAATTTGCATTGTAAAAATAAAGCAGCCAGTATTTACCCTGCACAGAATAAAATAACCCACCCAAATCTAACTCTATCTGCACATGTTATATCTGCCTCCCCTGCAGTGCACATGGTTTTGGCCAATTGCGAACTAAATTCCTGCTGTAATCCCCTTGGAATTACCCACAATTTACACTAAGTGGTAGGCTAATTGCAACCTTGAGTGTCCATTTTTTGAAAATAGGACAGTGTGTGTGGTTAGGGCAAACAGTACTGACTGTAGCAAAGTGCCACCAAACAAGTGCATGTTTTACAGAATTAATAACCAGGAAGGTAACTGTACCCAAAATCTATATCAGTGCTGTCTATATAATAAGGTGCCTGGAAGGGTGGCATTCTGTATGCCGGCGGTCGGGCTCCCGGCGCTCAGTATACCGGCGCCGGGAGCCCGACCGCCGGCATACCGACACTTATTTTCCCTCGTGGGGGTCCACGACCCCCATAGAGGGAGAATAAAATAGTGTGGCGCGCGTATCGCGCCACCGTGCCCGTAGCGTGGCGAGCGCAGCGAGCCCGCAAGGGGCTCATTTGCGCTCGCCACACTGTCGGTCAGCCGGCGGTCGGGCTCCCGGCGCCGCTATGCTGGGCGCCGGGAGCCCGACCGCCGGCCAGCCGTAGTGAACCCGCCTGGAATAGTGATCTGGTGAGGTTGCCTAGACCAGTCAATATGACTCAATGGAATAGATTAAGAAATGAGCTTCAAAATAATACTTTGGACTCATTTAGTTTGATGTGGGCAACATGAAGAGGTTTTTACAATGTTATTTTTTGAACCAAAAAAAAAAAATTAGTCTTTTACATGGAACAGAACAGTGAAATTTCAAAATGTTTACTATGTAATTTAACATGATAACTAAATTTTTTATTATTTTACATTATAGGATGACAACAATGGCAGAGCTCGCAGCCCCCTTCCCCTTCCCAGTCCCCCTCCCCTTCTCAATCCCCCTCCCCTTCCCAGTCCCCCTCCCCTTCTCAATCCCCCTCCCCTTCCCAGTCCACATCAGCTTCCCACGCCCCCTCAGCTTCCCAGTCCCCCTCAACTTCCCAGTCCCCCTCCGCTTCCCAGTCCCCCTCAGCTTCCCAGTCCCCCTCAGCTTCCCACTCCCCCTCAGCTTCCCACGCCCCCTCAGCTTCCCAGGCCCACTCCACTTTCCACTCCCCTTCTCACCCCACCTCTCCGTCTCTTTCTGTGACCCCTTCTCCTCCTTCCCATACCCCTTCTCCTTCAACTTCAAAATCCCCTTCTCAGCCCCCCTCACCCTCTATTGGCTTAACTTTCTCTCCACACCCCTCGCCCTCTCAATCAGACCCACCCTCTGAAATTATATCCCCAATCCAGCCTCCTTCCCCCATCCAGCCTCCTTCCCCCATCCCTCCTCCTTCCCCAATCCCTCCTCCTTCCCCCATCCACCCGCCTTCCCCCATCCAGCCGCCTTCCCCACCCAGTGAGTGGGCACAAGAAGCCCCTGATGTGTTTCCTGCAAACCATCATGTTGCAGAGGAAAGTAAGTGTTTTAACATGTTAAAAAAAAACACAAAACCTACTTACACTTACAATGACAAAACATGCAGTGTTGTACTGTTGGAATTGTTGTACCAAGGACAACTATTTGTGTGATTATTCATCGTCTACATGTTGCATTTACATTTTTGAAAGTGTAATTATATGTACAGTGTTTATGTGGCCAATGTTTTGTGTGTCCACTGTAGGTCGACACTCATTAGGTCGACAGGGTTGCCAGGACAACAGGGTTTATATGTGTTAGGTTTTCAGGGAAACAGTTAGACCTGAGTGGAGTTTAGTATGTTGTTGGTCTTTTACACTTGTGCCTGTGTAGTCTTCATATTTGCACTTACAAATCACATGCTTCACTTTGTTAGGCAGCCTAATGACACAATGATTTGTGGTGTGAAAGTTACACTCTGAAAATTATGTTTGGATACATTCAAACCTGTTTGACCTTATTTAGTAAGGGCAGCTTTCAGGGATTGTGGGCATGCTAGGATATGTTGTCCTTCTGAAGATGTTGATATGCAGTGTGATGAGGCAGGACCAAACCCATAAAAATTTAACAGTAAAAAACACAGATGTAAATGAATGCCAACATGGTGTAACATTGACGAAGATGGTAGTTATCAGCAACCAATAAGAATATACTTTACAATTGTTTAACCACTTCTACAAGATAATATTAGTATTTTTGCTTGATTGCTATGGGCAACGCTCCATCTTAAATAGAACTCACATAGTAGTAAATGTACCCCATGGTCTGGTACACTTTTTTCAAAAACAAAAAGGCTGAGCAGGCTTGTGTGTTGTTCTGCTAATGATTGTACCATAAAACAGCCATGATGTTGTAACTTTGCCATTAAGCAGGCCTGTCCAAACTGCGGACCTACAACTGTTGAGAAACTACACATCCCAGCATGCCCTGATACAGCTTTGCCATTCCCTGGCCCCAAAATTGTGTCAAGGCATGCTGGTATATGTAGTTTCACACCAGCTTGAGGGATGCAGTTTGGACATGCCTGCATTAAAGTGTGCTTTGTGCCTTGCTTGTATAATAAGTAATGTGAGTAAGTTATTAATGTTTATGTTATCTCTTAATTTCAGATGTTGCCGTTGGAGATCCCACATCTTTTGCGGCCATTATTGGGAGCATGCGAATACATCTCCAGGCCTTGCTGGGTCTTGTTGACAAAATGCAATCGATGTTGTAATTTGTGTTTCTAACCCAAAAAAAAAACAGTTTATATTTTAAAGTTTTTAAAAAAAAACAATAATAAAAATTTTTTTTTAAAGTTAAGCGGGTGTTTATTATTTATTAATGCAATAAAGGAACAGCAGATTGACGAACAGACAATTATTACCTAAAACATTTCATACATCTAACGTAAGTTTGTTTAAAATGTAAAAAAAACATATGTTGTTATTGTCTAAATAAACATGCAAACACCTTCATTCACATACTAAAACTCTACTTAAAAAATAAAATAAAACAAATTATACCAAGCACATTGCAAACAACTTTATTTATATTTAAATTTCAAAAAAGTTTAGGTACAATTATGGCTACAAAGTGTTCTTCAGGTATTTTAAAAAGACTTAATTGATCATGAACATTACAATTCATTACACTAATTGGATTTGTAATTGAGGCGGCCTTGTGGACTTTTAATTGGAAGGTGTTATTCCACTTAATAGTAAAAAAAAACCATTGTGGTGCGTTTGGCCGCAAAAGTGAGCACTTTTAATTATGAATGTGTAAATCTACTACAACTTAGTATTTTTACGATGAAGTATGTGTTAATGCGATGGTTTCGTATTGCTGCGATGTTTTCGCATTGCTGCGATGTCATTTGGCGTACGCCCACTTTGTGTAATACTGCGTACGAATGAGCAAAAATACGTTGGGGGCGGATGTTCGCTAATTTACTACATTAACGCAACTTTGCGAATAGGTTGTGCGAACGAAAAACTTAGCGACCAACTCGGAATGAGGGCCAGTGTTTCCCTGTTCTATAGATGCCAAATGTTTTACACAGGACACAAAGCCTATTAACACACACACAGGTAAGTTAAGTGAAAGGCCACTGATATGTTCTGAGTGTGGGAAATGTTTTACACAGAAATCACAACTTGTTACATATCAGAGAAGTCACACAGGTGAGAAGCCATTTCCATGTTCTAAGTGTGGGAAATGTTTTGCACACAAATCAGTTCTTGTTAGACATAACAGAAGTCACACAGGTGAGAAACCATTTCCATGTTCTGAGTGTGGAAAATATTTTGCACACAAATCACATCTTGTTATACATAACAGAAGTCACACAGGTGAGAAGCCATTTTCTTGCTCTGAGTGGGAAATATTTTACACAGAAATCACAACTTGTTACACATCAGGGAAGTCACACAGGTGAGAAGGCATTTTCATGTTCTGAGTGTGGGAAATGTTTTACACAGAAATCACAACTTGTTACACATCAGAGAAGTCACACAAGTGAAAAGGCATTTCCATGTTCTGAGTGTGGGAAATGTTTTGCACACAAATCAGTTCTTGTCAGACATAACAGAAGTCACACAGGTGAGAAACCATTTCCATGTTCTGAGTGTGGAAAATATTTTGCAGAAAAATCACATCTTGTTATACATCACAGAAGTCACACAGGTGAGAAGCCATTTTCTTGCTCTGAGTGTGGGAAATGTTTTACATGGAAATCACAACTTGTTACACATCAGAGAAGTCACACAGGTGAGAAGCCATTTCCATGTTCTGAGTGTGGGAAATGTTTTACACAGAAATCACAACTTGTTATACATCAGAGAAGTCACACAGGTGAGAAGGCATTTCCATGTTCTGAGTGTGGGAAATGTTTTGCACACAAATCAGTTCTTGGTAGACATAATAGAAGTCACACAGGTGAGAAGCCATTTCCATGTTCTGAGTGTGGAAAATATTTTGCACACAAATCACATCTTGTTATACATAACAGAAGTCACACAGGTGAGAAGCCATTTTCTTGCTCTGAGTGCGGGAAATGTTTTGCACTGAAATCAGATCTTGTTAGACATCACAGAAGTCACACAGGTGAGAAGCCATTTCCATGTTCTGAGTGCGGGAAATGTTTTACACAGAAATCACAACTTGTTACACATCAGAGAAGTCACACAGGTGAGAAGGAATTTCCATGTTCTGAGTGTGGGAAATGTTTTGCACACAAATCAGATCTTGTTATACATCAGAGAAGTCAAACAGGTGAGAAGCTATTTTCTTGCTCTGAGTGTGGGAAATGTTGTGTAAGTAAATCACATCTTGTTATACATCATAGAAGTCACACAGGTGAGAAGCCATTTTCTTGCTCTGTGTGCGGGAAATGTTTTACACAAAAATCACATCTTGTTAGACATCAGCGAACTCACACAGGTGAGAGGCCATTTCTATACTCTGAGAAATAAATCAGCTCTTGTTACACACAATAGACATCACTCAGGTGAGGAACCATTTTAATCTTCTGGAGTATACTTATCATTGCCCTGTGTTCTTCAAGGTTCTTATCCTATCTCCGTTGCTTTTTGCAATATACATACTACCGCAGGGTGAAATAATCAGATGTTATGCCATCATCTACCACTGCTGTGCAGATGACCTGTCTTTTGCTCCGGGTACCAATCCTAAATAGTTGTGTAGCTGAGCTCCAGGTGTGGGTGATGCCAGTTAGCTGTGATTCAGTCCTGGTGAAACAGGTCCTTATGGTAGAAGCTCACCAACAAAGGGCAGGGCTACAGCTCAGCTTTGCAAACCAACCAGACTTACACTTGGGGGTTCAGAGTTACAAAATGCTGATCATGTGCAGAATCTTGGTGTCCTGGATGGTGGAGTGACACTTAGACATCAGGTATCAGCCACAATCAGATCCTCATCTGAGGAACATAGCCAGACTCCAGCACTTATTTCCCTCTGAAGATCTACCTACAGTCATACATGTACTTGTATCATCACGCATAGACTACTGCAATGTCCTCTACCTGGGTCTCCCAGCAAAAGAATTGCACCGCTTATAGCTTGTACAGAATGCAGCAGCCAGGCTGTTACCTAACCAGCCCGTTCCTTCCACATAACACCCATTCTCTACTCCCTTCACCGGCTGCCTGTAAGATGGTGACTACATAATCTTACTGACTCTCCCAGCCCTACATGACCAGAGTCCATGGTACCAGAAGCAGCTTCTGCCTCCTTACTGCCCTGCTTTCTTCCACCTGCAGATGGATTGTTACCAGCAGTACCAAGAATCCCCAAGCAGTGCTGAGATGTCAGAGGTGGAGACAGGGTGGTGGCACTATTGCTGTAGAGGGGGCTGCCGGAGGCGCTGTCTGTGGGTAATATTGTCCCCAAGTAGTGCTGAGGTGTCAGTGGGGAGACAAGGCAGTAGTGGGTGGAGGCAGGGTGGGTGGCAGTAGTAGGGGAGACAGGGCGGTGGCAGTAGTGGAAGGAGACAGTGGTGGGAGTAGTGGGGGGAGACAGGGCAGATGCTGTTGTGGGGGAGAGACATGTCAGTGGCAGTATTGGGGGAAACGGTGGTGGCAGTAGTGGGGGGAGACAGCAGATGCAGTTGGGGGAGACTGGGTAGTGGCAGTAGTGGGGGGCAGTAGTGGGAGGAGGTGGGGGCTAGTTGGAGATGGGGCGGTGGCAGTAGTGGGGGAGATAAGGTGGTGGCAATAGTGGGGGAGATGGTGGCAATAGTGAGGAGAGACGGTGACAGTAGTGGGGAGGAGACAGGGTGGTGATTGTAGTTGGGGGAGACGGGGAGGGTGGCATTTGTGTGGGGAGACGGTTGTGTCAGTAGTGGGGGGAGACAGGGCGGTGGCCGTAGTGGAAGTAGACAGGTGTGGCAGTAGGGGGGGGGAGACAAGGCTGATGGCCGCAGTGCAGTACCAGGGGCTGCTGGAGGCAGTAAAGAGGTGTATGGGTGCCGCACAGAACTAGTTGATAATTAGACTTAATGATGATTATACTTCCTTATTTCTAATGAATCCCTTGTATGTGTTACTGTTATTTGCTGTGTCAGCCTTTATGTGTGTTCTGTGTAATAATCCTGAAAGTAGTGCTGCTACCGATCTCATATCATTTGTAGTAACTTGGAAAAGATGAGATATGAGGTGCACTCTGAAAGCTTATAGGGGGTTAATAATCAGAGGTGAACGCAGATGTGACATCACGCAGCCCCTGGAAAATGGTCTCGGCCCACCCACATTCACCCCTCAGGGATGCGACCGCAATGTGTGTGTCTGTGCGGCCACTGCGCATGTGAATTTTGTCACCACCAGCAAACTGCTGCGGGCCGCTATTGTTGCTGGGTCTCAATGACCCGCATAGACCTTTGGCTCTCCTGATATACATCTGTTTTACTTACCTGCAATACTACAATGTAACTTGAATTGTTTCTGTGCTTTAAGGATATTTTATCCATGTTGTGCAGAGTAAAGTATTTTTTAAGTTTAAAAAATAGAGAAAAATCTGTGTATTAAACATATGAAATAAAGTTGTTTAAAAACAAAAGATTTCCTTTTAGTCTTTTTATGTGTCTGTGTATTATCTTATTTCCAGATAATTGTCGCTATGGTGACAGAAACAATTTCCTGTTAATGTGTCACTTGTAGTGTTACTTTTGTGTCTAGCGAGTGGGCTCGGAAATGTTATCCTTTTCCTCGCAGCCCCAGTTGCTGGAGAAAATGAAGGAGGAGCTGTTGACTGGTCACGTTCCGCTTGAGTAGACAATTTTCTCACCAGCAGGTCTTTCCACCTCTGCAGACTTGTGTCCGGAAAGAGAGATACAACGTAGGCTTTAAACCTAGGATTGAGCACGGTGGCCAAAATGTAGTGCTCTGATTTGAACAGATTGAACACCCTTGAATCCTGGCAAAGCGAATGAAGGGCTCCATCCACAAGTATTTCCAGGGAAGACGTTAAGTCTAAGGGACTATGCACATGCCCAAATGATAATTGTTTTATGATCCTTCTATGTATGAACCAACCGATAGAGAGAATAATCCGAAAGTGTTAATACCAAAAATTAGCTAATCTGGTTGGAGGTGCGCCATTAAGCAAATTGCAATGACTGGTTAGGGGGTTTAGAAAAAAACGATAGTGGGCTTATATCTAAAGAAGCCTTAATGTGTGGCGCACTCTTTTTTCTTTATGTTTCATGAATAAATTAAAACAACTTTATTTTTATTTAAGAAAGATTTTTCAATAGACATGACATAAGGCAATTGATTGTCAGCCTGGAAAGACAAAAAATTAATGAAAGATATAAAATAATTTATATACCAACACTACCTATGTATGGGTATATGGGTAGAGCAATAACTGATATAAGCAAGTGAAATATAAAAGGGATTTAAACACAGGTTTTAATTATCAAATTTATGAGATCCTTTTACAACTGGAGCACTTAGGTTGTATGCAGTAGTAACGCTCTGCAGGGAGCACTTAGGTTGTATGCAGTAGTAACGCTCTGCAGGGAGCACTTAGGTTGTATGCAGTAGTAACGCTCTGCAGGGAGCACTTAGGTTGTATGCAGTAGTAACGCTCTGCAGGGAGCACTTAGGTTGTATGCAGTAGTAACCCTCTGCAGGAAGCACTTAGGTTGTATGCAGTAGTAACGCTCTGCAGGGAGCACTTAGGTTGTATACAGTAGTAATGCTCTGCAGGGAGCACTTAGGTTGTATGCAGTAGTAACGCTCTGCAGGGAGCAGCTTTAAAAGAGTTTTTTTCTGAGATCACAATCCCGTTGTGAAAGGATCTCATAAATTTGATAAATAAAACCTGTGTTTAAATCCCTTTTATATTTCACTTGCTTATATCAATTATTGCTCTACCCATTTACCCATAGGTAGTGCTGGTATATAAATTATTTTATATCTTTCATTAATTTGTCTTTCCCGGCTGACAATCAATTGCCTTATGTCATGCCTATTGAAAAATCTATCTTAAATTAAAATAATAAAAGTTAGGTTTTCATTTATTCATGAAACAAAAAAGAGTGTGCCACACATTAAGGCTTCTTTAGATATAAACCCTCCATCCATAAGTCCCACATACTTAATGGAATCGCTCCATCTTAGCTCCTCCTTCAATTTCTCCAGCTGCTTCTGCAAAAGCCTGATGAGGGGAATGACCTGACTTAGGCTGGCAGAGTCTGAACTGGCTTCACGTGTGGCAAGTTTGAAGGGTTTGAGAAACTTGCAAAACACGGAAATCATTCTCCATTGCGCTTGAGTCAGGTGTATTCCCTCTCCTTTGCCTGTATCGTAGGTGGACATATAGGCTTGAATGGCCTTTTGCTGCTCCTCCATCTTCTGAAGCATATAGAGTGTTGAATTCTCCCTCTTTACCACCTCTTGCATCAGTGTTTGCTGGCGCTCCAGTCTTTGGCACACAGTGGCTGAATGTCGAAAGTGGCCCGCAATTTTTCGGGCCACCGACAGCATCTCCTACACGCCTGTCGTTTTAAAAAAATTCTGCACCACCAAATTAATTGTATGTGCAAAACATGGGATGTGCTGGTATTTGCCCAGATGTAATGCACGCACAATACTGGCGGCGTTGTCAGATATCACAAATCCCCAGGAGATTCTAAGTGGTGTAAGCCATTGTGTGATGATGTCCCTCTGTTTCCGTAAGAGGTTGTCGGTGATACATAGCATAGCCTGCCTAGGAACGAGTTGGCGTTTGTGAGATGCTGCTAGTGGTGCCGCCGCTGTTGTTGCTGCAGTATGCAATAAATCTACCCAGTGGGCTGTCAGTCATGTAGTTCTTAGTCTGCCCTAGTCCACATGGCCATGGTTAAGTGGACACTGGGTACAACCTCATTTTTCAGGACACTGAGGACACTTTTCTTAATGTCCCTGTACAGTCCGGGAATCGCTTGCCTAGTGAAGTGGAATCTAGACGGAATTTGGTATCGGGGACACAGAATGTCCATCAGCTGTCTAAATCCCACTGCACTAATGGCGGATACCGGACGCACGTCTAACACCAGCATAGTTGTTATGGCCTCAGTTATCCGCTTTGCAACAGGGTGACTGCTGTCATATTTCATCTTCCTCGCAAAGGACTGTTGGACAGTCAATTGCTTAGTTGAAGTAGTACAAGTGGTCTTCTGACGATCGGCTCCCAAAAGCAACAACAGCTGCGGCGGCAGCAGCAGTAGGCGTACCACCAGATAGGAGAGGACTCGTCAGTCATGCCAGTGACATGGCCTGCAGGACTACTGATGTTCCTGACTGAGGAGGAAATTGACATTGAGGGAGTTGGTGGTGTGACTTGCAGGAGCTTGGGTACAACAGGAAGAAGGGATTTAGGTGTCAGTGGACTGCTTACGCTATTACCCAAAGTTTCTGAACTTGACAATGACTTCGGATGAATGCGCAGCAGGTGACGTATTAGGGAGGATGTTCCTAGGTGGTGAACATCCTTACCCCGACTTATTACAGATTGACAAAGGCAACATATGGCTTGACACCTGTTGTCCACATTTGTGGAGAAATAATTTGACACCGAAGAGGTGGCTTTCTTGTTTTTTTCCCAGGCATGTCAATGTGCTTTCTCATCCCATGGACAACAATTGTCTCCACTGGTGCCTTATTCAAACCAACCACATCTCCATCAGAATCCTTATAATAAACTTCCTCCTCAGTGCCAGCTACACCAATATCCTGCTCATCCCGGTGTACTTCTACAGTGACATCCTCAATCTCAATATCAGCAACTGGACTGGTGGTGCTCCTCCCAGCACTTGCAGGGGGCGTGCAAATGATGGTAGTATCCTCTTTCCATACAGTCTTGGGAAGGTCAGGCCTAGATATCGCAACCGCGGACACACTTGGACTCTCCTTGGGTATTTGCGATATCTCTGAACTCACAGATGTTTATTCCTGTGCTTTAACAAGCTTAATTTTATTCGAGAGGCTGGAGGGCTTTCATCCTCATGAGAAGCTGAGCCACCAGACATGAACATAGGCCAAGGCCTTAGCCTTACCTTGCCACTTTGTGTCGTGAATGGCATATTGCAAATTTTGCCAATTTTACGTTTCTCGTCAGATAATTTTTTTTATTCTTCCGATTATTAATTTTTGCTTCTTGGATTTTACACGCCATCTATAACATTGGGCATCTACCTTAGCAGATTAAGTTGATAGAATGAAATCGGCAATGTCATGACTGGTAGCAGCAGCAGCTTCAGCACTAGTATTAGGAACTGGAAGTGGTTTCTGATCTTGCACAATTTTTTACTCCAAATTGTTATTCTCCATTTCACAGGACAGCACCCTTTATTATTACAGCGCACAGAACAGTTCCCATTTATTTTCACAGCACCCCTGTATACTTACAGCATAGAAAGGCAGTGTAATGTTATTTGACCAGCAACACCCCTATATTTTACAGCATACAAAAGTGGGCTTTTAATTTTACCAACTGCACCCCTGAATTTTTATGACATACAGGACCAGTGTAATGTTATTTGAACATCAACACCCCTACATTTTACATTATACAGGAGCAGTGTGATTTTAATTTTTAACAACTGTACCCCTTAATTTTTATAGCATACAGGGCCAGTGTAATGTTATTTGAACAGCAGCACCCCTATATTTCCAGCATACAGGAGTAGAGTGACCCTGCACCCTGTACAACACAGTGACAGCCAGGACAACAACACCCATATACAGCTGCAGCACATGAAACACCAGTGACAGCCAGGACAGCACTCCTAACACAGCACAGGTACACTACAGTGTTAGGTGTGGCAGCTCTCGCCAGCGCCCAACCATTGCTAAGCAGCAGTGCTGGCGCGTCACGTCCGCCACGCCTCCTCCTGCTGCCAGGACGCTGTGCACACTGAGCCGCCGGACCCTTGGCAACGGGGATGCCACAGGCGGACCGCGTTCCCTGTTGCCTTATAATTAATTATCACCTGTCAGTGTGTGGTTGTGCAGCAGGGCAGCTGCACAACATTATCAAATTAGGTTCACTGCAGCGATTGGTGCAGATACCTGTTATATTCTCCCTCAGTGCCTTACACAGACGCTGGTGATAGCTTCCTGTGAGCTGTTCCTGCTCTGGAGAATTACCTGTTCGGTGTTCTGTGATCTGGTCTACCTGGTTCCAGTGGTCCTGTGTCTTGGTGTTCAGAAGTCTGTTGTTGCAGTCCTCCAGTCAGTAGAAACCAGTGTCTGTAATGTCGGGGTTCTCGTGTACCTGCGGTAGTTCCCCCCGGTGTTGTGAGTAGCGGCTTTTGCCGCGTCTTGTGACCTAGGCCGTAGTATTTTCGTTATACTTGTTGCTGGTGCTTTTGCGGAGGTTTTCCGCCCTAGCTGTCCTCCCCGGTACACGATTGTGCCATGTAGGGTGTGGACAGCATTACCTTTGTTCTCTTTTTCCACTGGCGGCCGTGCCGCACATACATTTTGTTTGAGTACTGTAGTAGCCCCTAGCTCTGTGTTTTATTTAGTTAGAGGTCCCCCTATCTCAGTTTACGCCTTGTCTCCAATTATGACCGGGGGGCATCGGAGTTGGGCAGACTAAATCTGCCCTTCAAACGCGGCTGCCGCGGGCCCAAGAAAACATAGTCTCGCAGGCGTAGACTGACCACGCAGGTGGAACAACGGAGTTAGGGTCCTAGGGGTTGCTGTTGAACTTCCCTCTTATTACAGCATCACGTTCCTGTGCCCGGGACTTACCCACTCAGAATCTTACGTTCAGAGCACAGAGAATGTAACATTATTACCGGCCCAAAAACCAAACAAAAAACAAACTAAATCTGATATTCAAACCAGGGTGGCCTTGAAATTCTGTCCTGATGAATCCGGCAGTACTAGGACAGAATCCCAGCCAGCTTTTAGCCAATCAGATTCAGGAACTCACTCAGATGGTGCAGGATCTTACCCTTCGGGTGAGGTCACAGGAAGATCTTTTACGAGCCTCCTCGGGTATGATTCCTGAGCCTAAGATGCACCTTCCTGATCGCTTTTCAGGTAACCGAAAAGATTTTTCACTTTAAGGAAGGCTGTAAACTTTATTTTCGTTTAAGGCCCCGGTCCTCAGGTACAGAGTCTCAGCAGGTGGGCATTGTGATGTCTCTGCTTCAAGGCAATCCACAAACCTGGGCTTTTGGGTTGAAATCTGATGAGGCAGCCTTGCTAACAGTAGATGCCTTCTTTAAGTCATTAGGCCTAGATAGGGAAGCGTCGGCCGAGAGCCACCTACGTGCACTTAAACAGGGTAAAAATCCTGCTGATGCGTATTGTACAGAGTCTCGCCGTTGGTCGATCGACTGTGGCTGGAATGATCCTGCCCTGTGCAGTCAGTTTCGCCTCAGTCTGTTGGAAGTAATCAAGGATAGTCTCATTCAGTACCCAGTTCTGGAGACTTTAGATAAGCTCATGGAGCTTGCTATCAAGATTGATCACCGTCTCCGAGAGCGGAGGGCTGAAAGAGGGGCTAATTTCAGGTCTAGTCCATGTGTGTATGCTCTCCCTGAAGACGTGGAGGAGCCCATGCAAGTGGGTCTCTCCCGGCTGTCCCCAGAAGAGAGAGCCAGAAGGCTAAATTCTGGGCTCTGCATATATTGTAGTGGCAAGGGACATGTTGCGCGTAACTGCCCAAATAAACAGGGAAACGCTCTGACCAAGTGAATTGTGAGGGGGTTCACTTGGGTCTGCAGTTAATCTGCTCAAATGATTCCTTGTTAGTTCCTGTAAAAATTTCTTCAGAAAATCTCAGTTCATTTGTTTCAGCCTTCATTGATAGTGGAGCTGCCGGGAACTTTATGGATCGTGCTTGGGCTCAGGCACTAGGGGGTTCCACAGCTTCAATTGGATAGACCTATCACTATGCATGGACTAGATGGTGGTCCACTTTCTAATGGGGTAATAACCCATCGAACCCCCCCGTACAATTGACAGTAGGGGCATTACATTCCGAAAAAATTTAGTTTTCCTCACCCATTGTCCGGCTGTGCCTGTCGTTTTAGGTCACCCCTGGCTTGCTCTTCCTAATCCCACCATAGATTGGCAGTCTGGGGAAATTTCCCGGTGGGGTTCCTTCTGTGTTAAAGGATGTATGTCTTGTCCAGTCCGGGTCGCGGCTGTCACTCCGGAACTCATACCTTCAGCATATCAGGATTTTGCTGATGTTTTCTCTAAGGGTAACGCTAATATCCTGCCGCCCCACCGGTCATATGACTGCACCATTGACCTTGTCCCTGGTGCCACTCTGCCAAAAGGGAGACTTTATGCACTATCTGAACCCGAGACTAAGGCCATGGATGATTATGTGCAGGAAAGCCTGAAGAAGGGGTTTATTAGACCCTCGAAATCTCCATTAAGTGCAGGGTTTTTTTTGTTGAAAAAAAAGACGGATCTCTAAGGCCATGCATAGACTACCGGGCCTTGAATAAGATTAAAAACACCTACCCCTTGCCGTTGATTTCGGTGTTGTTTGATCAGCTCCGCACTGCGGTTATTTTCTCTAAAATCGATCTCAGAGGAGCCTACAACCTCATCCGAATAAGATCTGGGGATGAGTGGAAGACGGCTTTCAGTACAAAGTCCGGACATTACGAATATCTTGTGATGCCGTTCGGTCTGTCTAACGCTCCTGCTGTGTTTCAGGATCTTATCAGCTCCAGTTCTCAGACACCCCAACCCTGATCTTCCCTTTATTGTCGAGGTGGACGCCTCAGAAGTTGGAGTGGGATCCATTCTTTCTCAGTAAGACCCCAAGTCTCTGGTGTTACACCCTTGTGCTTTCATGTCCAGGAAATTATCCTCCGCAGAATCCAACTATGATGTTGGTAATCGAGAGTTGCTGGCAGTCAAATGGGCTTTTGAGGAGTGGAGGCATTGGCTTGAAGGAGCTAAGCATATCATTACTGTGTTCACTGACCACAAGAATCTACAGTATATTGAATCAGCAAAGCGGCTAAATGCTCGGCAGGCGCGTTGGATGCTGTTTTTTACACAATTCAAGTTCTTCATCACCTACAGGTCCGGTTCTAAGAACACCAAGGCCGATGCCCTGTCTCGTTGTTTTCTTCCGGCTCACAATAACCACTTTCCGCAACTCCCATTGTTTCAACATCCGTCATCCGGGCCGGCCTCACACAGGATTTGTTCACACAGCTCGTCCAGGTTCAACAGCGGGCTCCCAGTGATACTCCTGTTGATCGTCTCTTCGTTCCTGAGTTCTTGAGAGGCAGTGTCCTCGCAGAGTTTCATAATAGTAAGGTTGCTGGCCATCCAGGTATTGCTAAGACCTCGGAGTTAATCTCTCGCTCGGTGTGGTGGCCTAATCTTTCTAAGGATGTTAAGGAATTTGTCATTTCCTGTCAAGATTGTGCTAAGCACAAAGTATCCCGATCCTTGTCGGTCGGGCAACTCACGCCTCTTGCAATTCCACTCAGGCCATGGTCACACATTTCTATGGATTTCGTGGTGGATCTTCCTCTTTCATCCAGGTTTCAGGTGATTTGGGTAGTTGTATACTGTTTTAGCAAAATAGCCCACTTCACTGCTCTTCCCCGATTACCCTCCACTCAAGTTTTGGCAGTTCTGTTCCTCTGCAATGTCTTCAGGCTCCATGGTTTACCTGTGGATATAGTCTCAGACCGGGGACCACAGTTTATTGCCCGTATTTGGAAACGTTTTTCTGCCTTGTTAAACATAAAACTCTGTTTAACATCTGGATACCATCCACAGTGTAACGGGCAGACTGAACGTGTGAATCAGTCACTGAAACAATATTTACGTCTTTATACTGCCAAACTTCAGAACGATTGGTCAGATTTTCTTCCTCTGGCCGAGTTTGCCTACAATAACTCTTGCCATTCCTCCACCAAAGAGTCTCCATTCTTTTCGGTCCTGGGCTTTCACCCTAGAGCCAATTCCTTTACTCCTCATTATCCAGCTTCTTGTTTGACCTTAACCTCCCGTCTCAGAGTTATTTGGAAGAAGGTACACCTTGCTTTTAAGATAGCTGATTTCCGAATTCGGACTTCCGGTTTCGGCTGCGATGCACTAGCAGCGTGTGGAGAGAGCTCCGCTGCCGCCCGCTGGGAAAACACTTTTAAAAGGTTGTAAAACCTCCATTATGGCCCGGTCTTCTCCCCCACGCCACTGGTGGAAGCCCCCTGCCCACCATGGACCGCTATTTAGCCCCGCTATGCTCTCAAAAAAAGAGCAAAAGCGGGAAAAGGAAAAGCGATGCCTGGAACTTAAAATGGCGCTGGACGCGGAGGTACCGGTGGCGTCTTCCCCCTCCTCCTCCTCTTCAGAAACACTGACAGTGGAGGCTGTGATGCCTGCAGCAACTATTGAATCTGCTCCAACTGCGCGAACCGCAGATCATGTACTTTTACACCTGCAGTACCTGTTACATATGATGACATGGTGGGGGCGATATGTAAGGCTATGGGGCCCCTAATTAAAGCCCAGACAGAAGATATAAATAAACAACTGACTCAGCTTACGCACTGTGTCCTGCAAACTGAACAAAGGGCAGGAGAAATGTTTCATGACATATCTGAGCTAAGATATGGCCCATGTTACCCGCTCTCACCACCAGATCTGGAACAAGCTAGATGATTTTAAAAAGAGGTCCCGCAGGTCGAATTTACGGGTGGTGGGGCTCCCTGAAACCCTTCGGGGTGCGGCACTGTATACCTTTCTCTGTATCACCCTCACAGAACTGTTGAATATCACTGATTCTTGTCGGGACATGGTTATAGAGAGAGCACACAGAGTGGGTGCCCAGAGAAGTTATGAGGGAGCCAGACCCAGAGTGGTGTTGTTTAAATGCCTTAATTTCCTGCACAAGGAAGAAATTTGGAAAGCATCCCGAAAAATCCGGAATCTCATGTGGGAATCACATAAAGTTTTCATTTTTCAGGATTATTCGGTGGAACTCTCGAAAGCACGGAAGTCGTTTTCCCCAATATGCTCTAAGCTGGTACAACTCGGCAGGAAATTCTCACTATTATACCCTGCAAGGCTCCGTATTTACTCAGGCACCTCCTTTACAGATTTCTTCTCGGCAGATGACTCGGATGCTTTCTTAAATGAGGAGGAAGATTCTGTACGATCACATGGAGATGCATCTGTGGACATATGACCTCTCATAATTAAGCTCCTCTGCTAATTGGAGTGCTTTCCTTATATTACATGGGTTTATTGTGACTGCTTGCTTAGATCTTATTCTCTATTGGACTAAAGAAAGAAAGACAAAAGAAATCCTTTTTGGGAGCACTCTTATTTGTAATTAATAATCGATCAGAACAGTATACAATGAGATGTTGTGATAATGAATAATCTAAAACGTAACATTTATTCTGTTTCCATTAAAATATCGACCAGTACGGTCCAATGTAATTATAATCTTTATCTTAATTTATAAAGTGAAAATTAGAATGGTGAAATATGAAATATAGTGAGAGTGAGCAACTAAGAACTGCTCCACCAGTGTTATTCAAATTGAAAAATAGGTGATCATCTTGGTGATATCCACAGTGCCTGGTATTCCTAAGTGGTCCCCCTTCAAAGTACTAACCAGGTCTATCCTATCAGCTTCCGAGATATAAGATCGGGCTACTTTCAGGATAGTACGACCTTGAATAGTAAAGATGATATGTGAAGGAAGAGAGAACCCACTTCTGCTGTCTGTACTCTGCCTGATACTCGTTACTGGATCAATTGGCCCCAGGTTTTTCCAGATGAGAGAGTGTTGGAAAAAAGAGCCATCACCTGTCTTATCGTGGCATGAATGGTCATTTCTTTTGGATATAAGACAGAGAGAGAAGGAAGAAAGAACCACTTCTGCTTTCCGTTGTGACGGCAAATTGTACGCTGAGAAGGGCAAGGCCCTTGTCAACACTGCTGTCAGCCAGATGAGAGAGCGATGGAAAAGAAGTACAGCTCAGATTAGAGTATGGGAGGAGTCAATATTGTATAGCTTAATTAGAATATTCTATTCAAAAACCGTCCCAATTCCATATCTATGGCTGATCACCTCTGTATTTAATGTATGGGTATACCAAGTGATAACAGTAATTAAACTGATGTATCTAGATCAACTAGAATGCACATTTAGATGTTATTGTACCACATAGGGGTAAATTTACTAAGGTCCCGATTTTGACCGAGATGGCGTTTTTTCTTCAAAGTGTCATCTCGGTCATTTACTAAGCACTAATCATGGCAGTGATGAGGGCATTCGTAATTTTTTGCAAGTTCAGGTAAAAAATTACGAATGAATACACCATCGGTCAAAACGCGGCTGTTTAAGTATGAATCTCGGTCATTTACTAAGAAGTGCAAAGCAAAAAAACACAAAACACTGCCGTGAAAAATTACAACTCGTAAAAAAGTGCTAAAAAAAAACAGACCTGTTTTTATTTTTCATAATTTGATAGGCATGCACGGATCCATGAGATCCGTGCATGTATATCAGTGGGAAGGGGTGGGAAAGTGCTTATTTTTCCCAAAAAAATTGCGTGGGGTCCCCCCTCCTAAGCATAACCAGCCTCGGGCTCTTTGAGCCGATCCTGGTTGCAGAAATATGGGGAAAAAATTGACAGGGGTTCCCCCATATTTAAGCAACCAGCTTCGGGCTCTGCGCCTGGTCCTGGTCCCAAAAATACGGGGGACAAAAAGAGTAGGGGTCCCCCGTATTTTTAAAACCAGCACCGGGCTCCACTAGCTGGACAGATAATGCCACAGCCGGGGGTCACTTTTATATAGTGCCCTGCGGCCGTGGCATCAAAAATCCAACTAGTCACCCCTGGCCGGGGTACCCTGGGGGAGTGGGGACCCCTTCAATCAAGGGGTCCCACCCCCAGCCACCCAAGGGCCAGGGGTGAAGCCCGAGGCTGTCCCCCCCCATCCAATGGGCTGCGGATGGGAGGGCTGATAGCCTTTGTTGTAAAATAAAAGATATTGTTTTTAGTAGCAGTACTACAAGTCCCAGCAAGCCTCCCCCGCATGCTGGTACTTGGAGAACCACAAGTACCAGCATGCAGCGGAAAAACGGGCCCGCTGGTACCTGTAGTACTACCACTAAAAAAATACCCAAAAAAACACAAGACACACACACCGTGAAAGTATAATTTTATTACATACATACACACATACATACATACATACTTACCTTATGTTCCCACGCAGGTCGGTCCTCTTCTCCAGTAGAATCCAAGGGGTACCTGTTGAAGAAATTATACTCACGAGATCCAGGGGTCCAGGCTCCTCGGCAAATCCAGGGTTAATCCACGTACTTGAAAAAAATAAAAAAAACGGTGTCCCGACCATGAACTGAAAGGGGACCCATGTTTGCACATGGGTCACCTTTCCACGAATGCAAGAAACCCACTTTGACTTCTGTCTAAGTGGATTTCTTCAGCCAATCAGGGAGCGCCACATTGTAGCACTCTCCTGATCAGCTGTGTGCTGCTGTCCTCACTGACAGGCAGCACGCGGCAGTGTTACAATGTAGCGCCTATGCGCTACATTGTAACCAATGATGGGAACTTTCTGCCCTGCGGTTGACCTAAAGTGACGTCACCGCTGAGCAGAAAGTTCCCAGCATTGGTTACAATGTAGCGCATAGGCGTTACATTGTAACACTGCCGCGTGCTGCCTGTCAGTGAGGACAGCAGCACACAGCTGATCAGGAGAGTGCTACAACGTGGCGCTCCCTGATTGGCTGAAGAAACCCACTTAGACAGAAGTCAAAGTGGGTTTCTTGCATTCGTGGAAAGGTGACCCATGTGCAAACATGGGTCCCTTTTCAGTTCGTGGTCGGGACACCGTTTTTTTTATTTTTTTCAAGTACGTGGATTAACCCTGGATTTGCCGAGGAGCCTAGACCCCTGGATCTCGTGAGTATAATTTCTTCAACAGGTACCCCTTGGATTCTACTGGAGAATAGGACCGACCTGCGTGGGAACATAAGGTAAGTATGTATGTATGTGTGTATGTATGTAATAAAATTATACTTTCACGGTGTGTGTGTCTTGTGTTTTTTTGGGTATTTTTTTAGTGGTAGTACTACAGGTACCAGCGGGCCCGTTTTTCCGCCGCATGCTGGTACTTGTGGTTCTCCAAGTACCAGCATGCGGGGGAGGCTTGCTGGGACTTGTAGTACTGCTACTAAAAACAATATCTTTTATTTTACAACAAAGGCTATCAGCCCTCCCATCCGCAGCCCATTGGATGGGGGGGGACAGCCTTGGGCTTCACCCCTGGCCCTTGGGTGGCTGGGGGGGGGACCCCTTGATTGAAGGGGTCCCCACTCCCCCAGGGTACCCCGGCCAGGGGTGACTAGTTGGATTTTTGATGCCACGGCCGCAGGGCACTATATAAAAGTGACCCCCGGCTGTGGCATTATCTGTCCAGCTAGTGGAGCCCGGTGCTGGTTTTAAAAATACGGGGGACCCCTACTCTTTTTGTCCCCCGTATTTTTGGGACCAGGACCAGGCGCAGAGCCCGATGCTGGTTGCTTAAATATGGGGGAACCCCTGTCAATTTTTTCCCCATATTTTTGCAACCAGGATCGGCTCAAAGAGCCCGAGGCTGGTTATGCTTAGGAGGGGGGACCCCACGCATTTTTTGTTATTATTTTACATTGTTTAATTTAAAAAAAAAAAAAATGAACCCCAGCACGGATCACACAGATCCGGCCGAGATTGATTGTAAAGAAAAACGGCAGTGTTTTGCTAATCACTGCCGTAAAAATAGGTAAAAAAACACGAATGACATCGACATCGGAAGAAAAGAAAAACCCGAATACGACAGCTTAGTAAATCCATCGTAATCAATTCAAAAAGTTGCAGTTTTACACTGTCGATGTCATTCGTGATTGAACTTTGACCTTTTTTCGGAAATTACGAATGTTAGTAAATGTACCCCATAGACTTTAATCAATTTGTATATAGTGGTAATTCCAATTGGAGGTAATCAGATTATATTAGCAAAGTCTGTGGAGATGAATAAGATCATATTGACCTAGAAAACAGTTGAAAAGATGGATCGTTGAATACCAAAAACAAATATGAAAACACTGGACTCTCACATAAAAATAAATAAAGATGAAATTATTGTTGCAAAAGTCTTCAAATAGAAGTCTGCAGAGTAAGGTCAGAGATTCATTTAACCTTCATTAGACAATACAGTGCTGCAGACGCTAGATCATCACGCATAATTGTGCTAATCAATCCAATACCAAATTTGAAACACTGTTGCTAGTGCGGAACTGACAAACCATATTACATCTTATTCTCTATTGCCAATTTTGCTTTATAACTGCTACCTTTAGACCTTGTATTTCAGAGATCCGGGAAATCTACAGACTTTCTACTTGTATTATGTGCGATAATGGACTGTTGTACCTTGCTGCATGTGGGTCTTTATTGCTGAAACCGTTTATTTTTGAGAGGGCCGGCCGTAATGGTCTATTTCTTACTACCCGGCGGGGTAGGCGAGGAGCTTCTCCTCCTTCCTTATGGTTATGTTATTACTTCCTTCGTTTAACCCCGGAAGTTATTTAATTATGTTAAGAATGTTCTTCTTGACTGCTATTTTTCTGACTTGTAATTTTGTTGTCTCGCTGCTAGACGGGCGGCAACGATTACTTCTTCTATGGTTTTGCTGCGATACGTGGATTATTAATTCTACGTCTCCTTTTCTCTGCTTTTCAATTCTCTTTTTCTCTTTCTCCTCTCTCCCTTCCACAAATACTGATTTGTCACAATGGAGTATTGTGTACCAATGTTTAGTCGTGTTTCTGATATCTGCTGCTTATATATTATCATGCTCACCTGTATCCACCTTACTACAAACTGATAATTAGAGGACTACGATTAAACTAGGGTCTTGGAATATTGGAGGGATCAACTCTCCACATAAAAGGTTTTGTTATACCTAAACAAATTGGAGATAGATGTGGTATATTTGCAGGAAACCCATTTAAAAGAATCTGAGATGCTCAAACTGAATTCTCTGTCGTGGAAACTGATTGCATCCTCACCATATACATCCAAGGCTAGTGGTGTAGCTATATTAGTTAAATAACATGTTAGGATGGAATTTAAGGAAACAATAGTGGATCCTGAGGGTAGATATGTGGTATGTAGAGTTCTTCTGGATAATAATGCCTATTGCCTATGCAATTTGTATGCCCCAAATACGAATGTGCAGCCCTTCTTGCAAAATATATTGCAGATTCTCACGCCTTATTCAGACATTCCTATTATCGTAGGGGGTGACCTCAATGTGGTGTCCTCTTTGTTGCTAGATAGACAATTGTCCCAATGTAGGAAGGTCAAACTACCCAAAAAAGGTGTTCACTGGTTTACAAGATCAATGAACTTGATAGATATATGGAGAACTCTTAATCCGATGGATAAGGCATATACGTGCCTCTTGGCGACGCATAACACGCTATCTAGGATTGACTACTTGCTGCCCTCCATAACATTAATGCCCAATATAACAACAGTAGGTATTAAGCCCATCACAATATCCGATCATGCAGTAGTGTGGTTGGACATGACATTACAGACAGACAGGGGTCCTTTCCGATCTTGGAGATTCCCATCGTCAATGGCATTATCTTTTGATTTTAGAGGAATGCTTATTGAGGCCTGGGACTCTTACTTGGCTAATAATGAGAGTACTTTAATAGAATCACCACAGTTATTCTGGCAGGCTTCTAAAACAGTCTTACAAGCTGAAATTATTTCCTATACCTCTAAAGTTTATAAAAAATTGCAGAATGACTTTCTCCAAGCCCAGCAATCATCGACAGACAACTTTCAGGCTTATAAAACTTCCCCGACAGCAGTGAACAGGGACAATTACTCAAAGGCGAGGGTGGAGTTTGAGAGTTTGCCAAAATGGAATCCCATCATACTTTTAAAAAAGACGCCAAATTCCACCATTTTGGCAATAAATCAGGGAAACTCCTCTCCAGTTTACTGAGAGGACAAAGGTCATCTATGCTTGTACATCCTCTTAAGACTAGCACAGGTTTGGTTACAACAGATAGTGTTCAGATTTCCCAGATAATGCAAACATTTTACGCAGACTTATATTCAGAACCCCCACCACCAAACCCAGATGCTAAATTATTTTGGGAGAACTTACCAGTCCCCCAGTTATCGGATGGACATAGGGATCAGCTGATCCTGGCCATCTCTGAGGCAGAGGTATCCAAGGCCATTGCGAACCTTAAAACCAGCAAAGCACCGGGCCCGGACGGCCTTACATCTGAATAATATAAATTACTGGCCCCTAGGCTGATCCCTCTACTTACTAAAGTGTAACAGTATCTTGACCACCGGGAATATGCCACTATACTTTAATTCGGCAGTGCTTAATGTCCTTCCCAAAGTGCAAAGAAACTTATCTGATCCGGGGTCGTATAGACCAATCTCCTTGCTCAACTTAGATTACAGTGTTACAACTTGGTGGAGAATGCGAGCATGCCGCCCTGCGCATAAGTGAAAGCAGCAGCTTTATGAGGCCTGCAGAAAACGGTGGTTACAGCCCAGTGTGAAGATGCTGAGACTCACCCTGAGGGTTTGATATATGTCCTGGGCAAAAGCAGCTATAAAGCCGCCTGAAAAATCTGTCGATATGTAGGAACTGCTAAAAACCCTACTGCAAGCTACAGCGGCTCAGCAAGAGGCCAACAGACAGCAGCAGGTGGCAATGGAGGAAAATTGGAGGCATCAGGAGAGGCCTTAGCAGAAGTGGTGCAGAGACTTGCAGCTCGGGTTGGAGATGTGGCCGTCAGTGCTCCGACCAGCTCTAGTTCTATACGGGCCAGTCACTTTCTGCAGAAAATGATAGAGGCTGATGATGTGTAGGCCTACCTGACCATGTTTGAAAGGACTGCTGAGCGTGAGAACTGGCCAAAAGCACAGTGGGCCAGTCTGCTGGAACCTTTTTTGTCAGGTGAGCCCCAAAAAGCGTACGTTGATTTAAGCCCTGCTGAGGCTCGGGACTATGATAAACTAAAGACTGAGATCCTGACCCGCCTGGGAGTCACGCTGTCAGTACGAGCACAACGGGTGCACCGTTGGGTGTACGCCATGGAGAAGCCTCCACGCTCCCAGATGCACAACCTTATTCAGCTAACAAAAAAATGGCTACAGCCAGAGACATTAACTGGTCCCCAGATGGTTGAAAGAGTCGTCATGGACCGCTACTTGAGATCTTTGCCCATGGTCCTGCGCAAGTGGGTGAGCCATGGAAACCTGGGTACTGCTGACCAATTAGTGGACATGGTAGAGAGGTATATGGCAGCAGAGGAATTACTGATGACCACCCAGCAACCCATAGATCCTCGACAGCGCCCTTCAGTTAAAACTGGTAAGACTGTTCCGTGGGAACACGTTGCTGGGCGGTTAAGAGAACGCAAGGCTGGAGAGACTGTAAACACTGGCCCTGGATACAGGCCAATGGGGCTAGAACGGTCTCTGCTGCCCAAACGGGTTGATAATCATGTGGTTAAATGTTTTAGGTGTGGTATGCCAGGTAATTTTATTGCCAATTGCCCAGTCATGCAAGAACCCATGCAATGTGATGCTGCCTTTGAATGTTGCAGAATGTCTTTCTTTGCTAGGTTAGCCTGTATTGTGGTACCTTCACCTAAGTTGGAAAAACAAATGTGTGACATGTTATTAGAGGGTAACCGGGTGGAGGCCTTGCTAGATTCAGGAAGTTTAGTTACCCTCGTGAAAGCTGGGTTAGTGAACCCCTTAAAGGTCCAGCAAATACCTATTGGGGTAACGTGCATACATGGGGATACCCAACATTATGTCACTGCTGAAGTGAATATAGAAAATTGTTGTGGGTCAGCAATAGTTAAAGTAGGACTGGTCCCCACCTTGGTGCACGAGGCCATAATAGGGAGGGATTTTCCTCATTTTGGGAAACTGTGGGAATCACGTTTATCAACAGATGTGAGAAGTAAAGAGCCAGTTGATAATACCGGTGATTGTATGAATGTACGTGTGTCTTTGGAACTTTCTCACCCCTTGCCTTTTGCCAGTTTGGCTGGGGAAGTGACAGATGGGGAGTCCAGTGAGGACCCTCTTGCTGGGAACAGAGACATAGAAGTTAGAAATGAAAGCTTGCCTGACCTGGAGGTAAAGAAGGATCTGTTTGCATCTGAACAGTTAAAGGATCCTACCTTGATAAAGGCTAGAGAGAATGTTAAGATTGTTAATGGGGAACCTGTGGTACCAGGTGACAGGGTTACGTATCCCCACATGGCCATCTGTAATGAGCTCTTGTACCACATTGTCAAAAAAGGTGAGGATGTGGTGGAACAGCTGGTAGTACCCCAGCCTTATCGGAGAACGGTACTAGATTTAGCTCATAGTCACGTTACCGCAAAACATTTAGGGGCAGAAAAAAACACTGAAAGAGTTTTACAAAGGTTCTTTTGGCCAGGGGTTTATAAAGAAGTGTCTGAATATTGTTCTTCCTGTTCTGAATGCCAGTATCATGCCCCTGGACCCCATTTCAGGAGCCCACTAGTTCCCATGCCTATTATAGTGGTCCCGTTTGACAGAATAGCCATGGATCTCATGGGGCCCTTGTTAAAGTCTGCTCGGGGCCATCAGTATATCCTGGTAATTATGGACTATGCCACTCGATATCCTGAGGCTGTCCCTTTACACACTATCACAACCAAGGCGATAGCTAGGGAGCTGGTGCAGGTTTTCAGTAGAGTGGGAATACCAAAATAAATTTTGACTGACCAAGGTACTCCATTTATGTCAAGGATCATGAAGGAATTGTGCAAATTGTTTAAGGTCAATCACCTCAGGACGTCCATCTACCATCCCCAAACTGACGGGTTGGTGGAAAGGTTTAATAAAACATTAAAAAGTATGTTAAAAAAGGTTGTTGAGAAAGATGGGAAAAACTGGGATTGTTTGTTTCCCTACTTGTTAATGGCCATCAGAGAAGTTCCTCAGTCCTCTACGGAGTTTTCTCCATTTGATTTTTTCTATGGTAGACACCCCAGATGGCTGTTGGACATTGCCAAAGAGACGTGGGAAGGACAGCCCATTCCTAATAGAAGCGTTATTGAACATGTAACACAAATGCAGGATAGGATTGCAGCCGTGGTACCTATTGACAGAGAGCACATGGAACAGGCCCAAAGTGCTCAACAGAGGGTATATAACCAGAGTGCCAAGGTACGGGAATTTGCTCCTGGAGATAGAGTTCTTGTTTTGGTACCCACTGTGGAAAGCAAATTCCTAGCTAAATGGCAGGGTCCATTTGAGATTAGGGAAAAAGTGAATGAGGTTAATTACAAAGTATACTAGCCGGGAAAGAGAAAACCCGAACAAATCTACCATGTTAACTTAATCAAACCCTGGAAAGATAGGTTGTCTCTGTCAGCTGAGCCTTGCCCTTCGGTGTCTTCACCTCGGTTGCTTCCCGCAGTAAAGGTGTCAGAGATGTTATCAACTGATCTGTTATGCACACCAGTGCCTGCAGGAATGTACTGGTGTCAGAACTGTTATGCACTCCAGTGCCTGCAGGAATGTACTGGTGTTTGAACTGTTATGCACACCAGTGCCTGCAGGAATGTACTGGTGTCTGAACGGATAGGTATGCAAAACAAATGAACTCACAGACAGACTGGTAAATATGACATTACGTACACAGAAGGTGATAGGGTAACAAAATACACACAAAGTGAACAGAGAAGCCCAGAGGCTAAGGAACTGGGTGTCTCCCTAGTATTAGTAATGCTCAGATGGGAAAAGCAAGATGTTGTGTTTTAATACGTAGAGAACCCGAAATGCTGTTGCTAAGGGCAACAGCAAAACCCTAAAGGGTTACCAACGGGTGTGGCAGTAAACTCCTTGGTCAGAGATGGAATGATAGACACAAGGAGAGTCTCCACAATCCTAATTCTCACTTGCAGTGCACAGGTTCAGCTTACTGCCACTAAACTGACCCCTGACACCTTGCACAGTGAGACAGGATTTAGGCAGGCAGTCTTAGAATACAGCCGCAAACTTGCTAAGTTCACAGAGTAGTAAAAGAACCCCAGCAAGCTAAACGACTGACTCCAGTCTTACTGCTAGGTCTGGATTGGCAGAGTGTAGTACCAAATCCCCAGGCCTATTTGCAGTAAGCAACAACAAATACAAAGCTACACAGTACTGGCTAACTTTCAGGAACTGACTAACCAACAAAGATTCAGCAGCATCTGCTTAACCTGAGAAGAGGCCTTATATAGCAGGTGCTGTCCACGCCCCACTCAGACCTCACAGACTGTGAGCACAAAAACCAGCACCGGATCCCCTGCCGTGTACAGAGCCTGTAACCACTGCACAGCAAAAGACCCGAACCGGAGTATCAGCTGCGCTCAGGTTACTCCGCTAGCACTTGTCTCCCGGTTGCCATGACGACGTGGCAGCACAGGGCAGGAGACCCTAACACTACCCCCCCTCTGACGAGGGGTCAAAGAACCCCTACCACCGGGTTTATCGGGGAACTGCGAGAAGAAAGAGCGTATTAGTCTGGGGGCATGAAGATCACAACTGCGCACCCACGACCGCTCCTCCGGGCCATACCCCTTTCAGTGCACCAAAAATGACAGCCGACCCCGAACCATCTTGGAGTCAAGAATCCTTTCAACAACAAACTCCCTCTGGCCACGTATCAGAAGAGGGGAAGGTCTTCCTCTGGAAGAAGGATTACTAATCGCCCGTTTTAAAAGGGAACAATGAAATGTTTTATTGATACCCAAAGAACGGGGCAGATCTAACTGAAATGCCACCGGATTGATAACCCTGGTGATCTTATAAGGGCCGATGAACCGGGGGCCTAACTTATGAGATGGCTGTCTCAACTTCAAATTCTTGGTAGACAACCAGACGAAGTCTCCTAATTTGAAGCTGCAGGGTCTTTTCCGCTTATCAAAAACCCTTTTGGTCACTAATGACACAGACACAAGGGCTTTCTTCACTTTCCGCCAAATACCTCTAAGGACCGAAACCACAGAGGAACCACCAGGCGTGGAGTCCAGGGGTCAAAAGAATTGGCCTTAGGATGATGCCCATACACACAAAGGAAGGGAGAGATCCCTGTAGCAGAGTGAGCCGCGTTGTTATAGGCAAACTCCGCCATGGAAAGATGAGCAACCCAGTCAGTCTGACACTTGGAGACATAACACCTGAGGAACTGCTCCAAGGACTGGTTCACCCTTTCAGTCTGCCCATTAG
The DNA here is from genome assembly GCF_028390025.1 of Pseudophryne corroboree. Lineage (NCBI taxonomy): Eukaryota > Metazoa > Chordata > Amphibia > Anura > Myobatrachidae > Pseudophryne > Pseudophryne corroboree. Next base: position 1,104,428 of record NW_026967529.1, read on the forward strand.
ACTGCGGATGGTAGCCTGACGACAAGCTGACAGAAATCTGGAGATCGGAACAAAATGCCCTCCAGAATTTGGCCACAAACTGGGATCCGCGGTCAGAGACCACATCAAGTGGCAACCCGTGGAGACGCACAACATGCAGCATAAATAATTCAGACAGGCGTCTGGCCGATGGCAGCCCAACCAGTGGAACGAAGTGCGCCATCTTCGAAAACCTGTCAACGACAACCCAGATGGCTGTCATCCCCGAGGATTTGGGCAAGTCCACCACAAAATCCATTGAAATGTGGGTCCATGGCTTAGATGGGATAGAGAGTGGATGTAATGGGCCAACAGGAACCCCTCTAGGAGTCTTATTTCGGGCACAGATGTCACATGCCCGAACCCACTGATCCACATCCTTAGCCACCGAGGGCCACCACACCGCCCTAGATAGCAACTCCCGAGTTCTGGCAATACCCGGGTGACCTGCCGACTTCTTGGCATGGAATTCCAGGAACACTCGCTGTCTTAACCTAGGAGGCACAAACAAAAGACCTACCGGAAGGTCTGGAGGAGCCTGCTCCTGTGCTCTAAGGACTAATGATAAGAGGTCCTGGGTAATGCCCACTTTAATACATGATGGGGACACAATGGGCAACGGCTCCTCGGTGGTCTCCTGGATTGGAGCAAAACTCAGCGAGCGCATCAGCCTTGATGTTTTTTGACCCAGGGCGATATGTTATCAAAAAATGAAAGCGAGCAAAAAACAAAGCCCATCGTGCCTGCCTGGCATTGAGACGCTTCGCTGACTCTAAATATGCCAGATTCTTATGGTCGGTGAGAATTGAGACCACAAACTTAGCCCCCTCAAGCCAGTGTCTCCACTCCTCGAGTGCATCCTTAATAGCCAACAATTCCCGGTTACCCACGTCATAATTCATCTCGGCAGGCGAAAATTTACGGGAAAAGTAAGCACAGGGATGAAGGCGATTATCAGACACTCCCATCTGAGAAAGCACTGCCCCAATACCCATCTGAGAGGCATCCACCTCCACCACAAAAGGACGCTCTGGATCTGGGTGTCGCAGCACCTTGGCCGATACAAATGCCCTTTTGAGACGGGCAAAAGCCGCTTTAGCCTCACAAGACCAGTGAGCAACATCCGCCCCTTTCTTAGTGAGTGCCACCAAGGGCGCCACTATAGATGAAAATCCAGCGATAAATAGTCTATAAAAATGTGCAAAGCCCAGGAAACGCTGAAGCGCCTTCAAACTAGTGGGCTGCACCCAATCCAGGACTGCCTGTACCTTGGAACCCTCCATTTGGAAACCTTCTGGGGAGATAATATATCCTAGAAATGCGATTTGCTGAACTTCAAATTCGCACTTCTCCAGCTTCGCCCCAAGCCGGTGGTCTCTGAGTTTCTGGAGGACTAAGCGTACATGCTTCCGATGTTCCTCCCGGGAATGGGAGAAGATTAGGATGTCATCTAAGTATACAACTAAGAATCTATCCAAATATTCCCTGAGCACATCATTCATGAAATCCTGGAAGACTGCCGGGGCATTACAGAGCCCAAAAGGCATCACCAAATATTCATAATGCCCTGAGTGGGTATTAAAGGCAGTCTTCCATTCATCCCCCTCTCTTATTCGGATTAGATTGTACGCACCGCGTAGGTCAATCTTAGAAAAAATGGTGGCAGTACGAAGCTGGTCAAACAAGACCGAAATGAGAGGCAGTGGGTATGAGTTTTTAATCGTGATACGGTTCAATTCCCTGAAGTCGATGCAGGGTCGCAACGAACCGTCCTTTTTACCCACGAAGAAGAACCCCGACCCAACTGGAGACTGTGAAGGTCTGATAAATCCCTTAGCCAAGTTCTCCTGAATGTACTCTGCCATAGCCTGCGTCTCAGGACGTGACAGGGAGTATAACCTGCTCTTGGGAAGCTTAGCATTTGGCAACAAATCAATGGCACAGTCATAGGGGCGATGGGGAGGTAGTACCTCTGCAACTTTTTTGGAGAACACGTCTGCAAAATCTGCATAACACCCTGGCAATCCTGGCAAACTTAGCTGCGAGAGCCTGACTGGAAGGCTCAAGCAACTCCTGAAACAATCAGTACCCCAACTAAGAATCTCCCCAGAGACCCAGTCAAATTGAGGATTGTGGGCCCTTAACCAGGGTAACCCCAACACCAATGGGGCAAAAGTACAGTCACATAAAAGGACAATTTTTCAGAGTGTGTGGCTCCAATAAACAAAGAAATCTGGCTAGTGCAAGAGGTAATTTTACCTTGGGATAATGGTTCCCCGTTTAACCCACAAATCTCAATTTCCGATGCCAAGGGTACTAAGGGAACAGAGTGTTTCAGGGCGAATTGGCGGTCCATAAAAACCCCGTCGGCCCCACTGTCCACAAAGGCCTCAGTCTTGACAGTTTGACCGAGGATCTTCAAGGTCACCGGAATGATAAAAGTCTTCCTGGGAAATTCTGACTACTGGCCTGACAGGATATTTCCCATCACCCTCAGGCCCTGAAGTTTTCCGGCTTTTCTGGGCATGATACTACCACATGACCTTTATTCCCACAGTACAAACACAACCCCTGCTGTCTCCTCCGCGTCTTCTCACGCGAGGAGAGGCGGGTAGCCCCAATCTGCATAGGCTCTTCGGAAAATTCCTCAGAGTCTGAGGTTCCCTTGGGAAAGAAGGAAACCTCAGTCTCCCTTTCAAGCCTACGCTCTCTCAGCCGTCTATCCACCCGGATGGATAACTGCATGAGCTGATCCAAGCTATCAGGCAAGGGATATTGTACCAGTTGGTCCTTTATCTGGTTAGAAAGACCTCTTCGGTACTGGTGTTTTAGGGCTGGGTCATTCCACTGGGTATCATGGGCCAACCTCCGAAACTCTGTACAGTAAACCTCAACTGGCCTTCGCCCTTGCTTAAGGATCGAAATCTGAGCCTCGGCTGAGGCTGTCTTGTCAGGGTCATCATACAACATGCCCAGTGCCGTAAAAAAAGCATCAACACTTTTAAGCGACGGACAGTCAGGCTGCAACCCATATGCCCAGACCTATTTGCAGTAAGCAACAACAAATACAAAGCTACACAGTACTGGCTAACTTTCAGGAACTGACTAACCAACAAAGATTCAGCAGCATCTGCTTAACCTGAGAAGAGGCCTTATAAAGCAGGTGCTGTCCACGCCCCACTCAGACCTAACATGATCAGAACAATCAGGTTAAAGAATTTCTCATCCAAAATAGGGAGATATTTTCAGAGCTACCTGGTCGAACGACCATAATAAAACATGACATTGTCACAGAACCAGGGGTCAGGGTTCATTTAAAGCCATATAGGATTCTTGAAGCTCAGCCAGAAGCTGTTTCTAAAGAAGTTAAAACCATGTTAGAACTTGGAGTCATAGAGGAATCTAACAGTGAGTGGTCCAGTCCCATAGTTCTCATCCCGAAGCCCGACGGTAGCATACGCTTCTGTAATGACTTTCGTAAGTTAAATGAGGTGTCCACGTTTGACACGTACCCCATGCCCCATGTGGATGAGCTTATAGAAAGGCTGGGGGAACAGCCATGTTTCTCACCACGTTGGACCTGATCAAAGGTTACTGGCAAATACCTTTATCTGATAGCGTAAAAGAAAAAACAGCCTTTTCGGTTCTGGAGGGGCTGTACCAGTATAAGATGTTACCCTTTGGGTTGCATGGGGCTCCAGCAACCTTTCAACGGGCGATGGATAACATTTTGAGGCCCCATAGAAAATATGCAGCTGCCTATTTGGATGATGTGGTAATTCACAGTACAGACTGGGGGTCCCATTTGGTTAAAGTACAAGCAGTACTGGACTCAATCAGAGAGGCAGGGTTAACTGCTAACCCAAAGAAGTGCTGCCTCGCAATGGAGGAGGTCAAATACTTGGGCTTCACCATAGGCAGAGATCTAAATAGGCCCCAATTGAATAAAATTGATGCTATTCAAACTGGCCTCGTCCAGTGAATATAAAACAGGTAAGGGATTTTTTGGGAATAACTGCGTACTATAGACGGTTTATTCCCAATTTTGCGACCACAGCGGTGCCATTGTCAGACCTTACCAAAGGGAAGCAGTCAAATATGGTGAAATGGAACCCTGATGCAGAAAAAGCGTTCCAAGCGTTAAAAGTGGCTTTGTGTTCACAACCGGTATTGATAACACCAGATTTTTCAAAAGAATTTGTGGTACAGACAAATGCCTCAGAGGTAGGGATAGGGGCTGTGCTGTACCAAACCAGAGATGGGGACGAACACCCTATCATTTATTTGAGTAGGAAACTCAATCAGCATGAAAAAAGGTATTCCATTGTGGAAAAGGAGGCTTTGGCCATTAAATGGGCAATAGATACCTTGAGATATTACCTCTTGGGTAGACAATTCAGACTAGTGACAGATCATGCCCCTTTAAAATGAATATATGTAAATAGAGAGAAGAATGCTCGTGTAACTAGATGGTTTCTAGCATTGCAGGATTTTAAGTTTACTGTCGAACATAGACCGGGAACACAATTGGCCAACGCAGATGCATTGTCCCGCATCTTCTGTTTGGGGGCTACAAGTGTTCCGACCCCTAGGTCGAAACAGGGGAGGGGGATATGTGACAAGAACACTGGGATAGTGTTTGAGGGCAGGTATGTTTGTCCCAGGTTCTTGTCTTACATATTTTAGAAAATGAAAACTTTTAGGAAAATGCTTTTGTTTTGTTAGAACCTTTTCAGTTTGCTGGAAAAGCTGGATAAGGGCCCTGAGAGAGAGATAGGGCGAGTTCCAGACATTGGGCCCAGTTTGGGTCTTTGGCCTCGCAGAGGGCTAATCAGGGCTTTCAGCTGTGCAAGAGCCTTATAGGGCTTCTAGCCTGATTAATGTGTGCAGACTGCCTGGGAAGACAGCAGGATCTCTGTGAGAGAAACACGCTTCCTGATACAAGTGAGCTATACAGTGTTTGCTGGAGAACTCTGTGTTTTTTGTTTAGTGATAGTTAGCAACATCTTGTGTTTAGTTAGTGCCGGACAGGCAAGGTATTTTCTTTTGGTGTTTGTTTTATTTTCTGTATAATAAAACTGGCTGGGGCCATTTGTACCAGAAACTGGACTTGTGTGGTTCCTCAGCTGCTGCGTGCTGCCAGTTACCCCAGGAAACGGCACTTTGTACCCTTACAGCGTTACAACATATATATTCTAAAGTTAGATCACCTTTTGATTTCCATGAAGAGGAAGTTTTGGCAACTCCTCAGGAAGAAGGGGAACTGGATTGGGAATGGGAGGATTCCTCAAATTAGGAGGATGATTCTCACCCCAATTCAGGGGTGTCTCTTTTGGTAGATTTGGTCCGGGAGACCTTGAATTTAAAGGAATCCAGTGTGCCAGTGACCAGTTCAAATTCTTTCTTCAAACGGAAGAAGAAGCAGGTATCTGTGTTTCCATGTTTCCCTCACTTTGGTGAAATTCTAGGTGAAGCACGGTTAACACCAGATTCAAAATGGAATATTCCAAAAAGGATCAAATATCTTTAGCCCTTTTTCAGAAGAAGATACTAGCCTTTGGAAAAATCCACGTATGGTGGATGCACCGATTGCTAGGTTGGTGAGGAATATAGTTATTTCAGCAGTTCAATCTGTATTCAATATGTAAATCTATTTGGACCTGAATTGGTATAGACTATTTCCCAGATTACAGGTGGGAAGATTGTGGATTTACTGGTATCAAAACAAAAAAGTCCCAGGTTCAGTTCCTGTTGTCCCCAAGGCAGGGGAAGATTCCAGACCTTTCAGGGTATGCCCAGAAGTTTCCATAGAAGTGCCTTCAGAGGGTGAGGGGCTCCCAACAGCCATTGTCCTGCTGAAAAAGTCACTTTACAATCCACTTGACTATATAGGAACAGGGACCTGGCCTCTGGTGGGAGCTCCTTTACTCAGGTTCAGGGATACCTGGATGCAATCCAGCCCAGATCAATGTTTAAAGGCTCTGGTAACCAGGAGTTACAGGTTAGACCTAGAGGCTCTCGTTTCATAAAGAATCTTTTACACTCTCCTTCCAATAAGTCATTACAGAAGATCGGCCATGTCGGGTTTCCTCACATAAGCCATCAATGTTTATAAGAACCTTTGTGAATATATTTAGGGTGATGTTGATAGGACAAATGGCAGGCAGGTACATTGGAAGTGTATGCCCTGAACACAGAATCTGAGAAACTTTCAGCTTTGCTGATTGACTGGCACGTGAAATTAAGCATCTCTTAAATTGATTGAGGCTAGGAAATCTTTTCTTCTGAAACCTGCAAGGATCAATTTTAATGTTTCAAAGCAGAACGGTTTTCTTTCATGAACTAATTCAATTCCTTGAGGTTCAGAATTGTCCTGAAACTTCTGTATTTTTTCTTTAAAAGAAATAAAAGCTTTTTGTTCTCTTTTTTTGAAAACCTGGCACTGGTTCCACAGCCTGGAAATCTGACAGGTGTCCTAAACTTTGTTTCAACACTGTCACCTGTAAAGGAAGGCTTGGCATTTTTGATTCTACAAATCCGTTTCCTCTTGGAATCTTCCAAAAAAACTCTATATGGTAACCGTTTGATACATTATTTAAAACCCAAATGTCTTCTACCTTTCTGAAAATTTCTGAAGCCTTGCTCCTACTGGAAGAGGGCAGTAGTAGTCATTGTCTGGCATTATTCTTTCTATATGCCAGACGAAAGGACTGCCTAGACACACATATTGTCTGCCAAGACTAGAGGTCCAGGCTTCTTTAAACTATTGTCTGGATGATGAGGGTAGGGCAGTGGCTCTCAAACTGTGTGCCGTGGCACCCTGGGTGCCTCAGGACACTAGCAGGGGTGCCTCGGGTTGGTGGTCCATCACCAATTCAAATTATTTATGGTCATTGAAATAGGTTACCTACCTATCTAATCGCTCCTTCAGTGCTCTCTTCTCTGAATCTACCTCCTCTTCGCTACCTCTTTCAGTTGGAGTACCGCAAGGCTCAGTCTTGGGTCATCTGCTTTTCTCTATCTATACCTCATCTCTTGGTAAACTCATCAGCTTTTAGATTTCAGTATCATCTGTACGCAGATGATACTCAAATCTACCTATCCTCTCCTGACTTGTCCGTATCTGTACTGGGCCGTGTCACTGAATGCCTTTCTGCCTGGATGACATCTCGCCACCTCACACTTAATATTTCAAAGACAGCGTTAATTATATTTCCACCGGCCAATAGTAGGTACGAACCTGATATCTCTATCACTGTTGAAAACTCGACTATCTACCCTATCGCACAAGCCCGCTGCCTAGGTGTCATCCTTGACTCTGATCTGTCCTTTGTTCCCCACATTTAATCTGTCTCAAAATCATGTTACATGCATCTAAAAAAACATATCCGAAATACGGCTATACCTTACACAAGACACTGCTAAAACTCTAATCCATGTTCTCGTTATCTCCCGCATTGATTATTGCAATAGTGTCCTAACTGGTCTTCCCAAAACAAGACTCTCACCACTACAATCCATTCTGAATGCAGCGGTGAGGCTAATCTTCCTCGCTAGACGTTCATCATCTGCAGATCCACTATGTCAGTCCCTCCATTGGTTACCGGTATTCTACCGTATTCAATATAAAATACTTTTACTCACACACAAGGTCATTAACCAAACTACACCACAGTACATCACTTCGCTTATCTCAAAATATCTCTCAACCCAATCTCTTCGCTCTTCATAAGACCTGTGTCTCTCATCCACACTCATTACTTGCTCCCACTCACGATTGCAGGACTTTCATCGGGCTGCACCCACTCTGTGGAATGCCCTACCACGCTCAATAAGACTCTCCTCTAGTCTCCAAACCTTCAAGGTTCCCTGAAAACTCACCTCTTTAGGCAAGCATATCAAATTCCAGAACCGCCCACATAACCTTCATAAACCTTCCTATCAAACTGCATCCACTCTGCACAGTCCACACACATCCTCACATGTCTTCTCATTCTTCACTTTCCCTTCCTCTCAAACCCGGTTCATCATTGCTGTATGACCATATCATACAGCTCTCCAAGAACCTGTGCAATCTGGCGGACAACTATGTAATAGATAGCTCCTATCCTTGTATATACATGCCTATTTCCCTATAGAGTGTAAGGTTGCGAGCAGGGCCTTCCTACCTCTATGACTGTTTGTTATTACCCAGTTTTGTTAGATCGTTGTCATTTCCAATTGTAAAGTGCAACGGAATTTGCTGCGCTATATAAGAAACTGTTAATAAATAAATAAATGGAGATCTCCTCCAGACTCCGACCTCTGAATTCAACCATTCTCCCTTGCACGAGGGTCACGAAGAGCTTGCTTAACTTGGCCAGCTGCAGGGTACCTTCTTGAAGATGGTAATACTGTAGCCGGCCAGGCTCCTGATGGCATGCACCACATTTAAGAAGTTGTATGGGTGAATGGAATCTTCCATGCTCCACAATGGAGTGACCTTCATCGCATGCAGGAGCCGCCCCACCTCCCGGAGCTTATGGCGGATGTACTCGTGCTTGCTGACCTCAGACCCCAGTCGGTTGTAGAGGTGCTGCCCGAACTGCATGATGCAGTGTTCCTCCTTGATCCCGGGTACCGCATTATCTTAATTCATTTGGATCAACAACTTCCACGCGCTGGTGCCAACCCCTGGTGGAACGGGGGTGTTGTAAGTGCACATGGACTGGACTCTACTGGGTTTGGGATGGCCACCCCTTTTGCGAAGCAGGCACCTCTTTACATGTCACCACAGGTGTCGCCTGGAGAACACACCTTGGCAGTGTGCCCAGTGCATGAAATCTTGCGGAGCTGCTGCTTTATCCGGCTGCTTGTATGGTAGTAAGACACCGCTGCCTTCGCAGAGAACACCGATATTATGTGCAAAGTTCCCCCGGTGGAGAATCAGGTCCAGCTGCACGATTTTTGTCAAAGCTCAGTGCCCTTGCTACCTCCGACTCACTGCAGTGGACAATTTCCACATGCTTTGCAATTTTTGAGTATGGCATCTCACAGCATAGACAGAAGTTTTTCTTCTTACTATATGTTCTGGAACCTTCCCCTTTTCGGTTAAGAACCTGGACTGACATGCCGTGATGCGTCTGTCGGTTCAGGCTGCCCCCTGTAGAGGAAGCCGTTGCCTCTTCCAGTGACTGTGTTCCCCGTGACAAGATGTTTCTTCCCCGCTGCTGTCATCTGAACTGCTCAACTGTCCAGTATCCCGATCCACTGCTGCAGCACCAAGAGGAAAAAATAAAAAAAACAAAAATGAACCTTCCGTCCAAAAAATAAATCGTCCAACAAAAAAAAATAACCCCAAAATATAGGATTTTAATTACCTACCGGTAAATCCTTTTCTCATAGTCTGTAGAGGATGCTGGGGACCATATTTATACCATGGGGTATAGACGGGTCCACCAGGAGCCCTTGGCACTTTAAGAGTTTGAGAGTGTGGGCTGGCTCCTCCCTCTATGCCCCCCCTACCAAACTCATCTAGAAACTGTGCCCGGGGAGACGACATACTTCGAGAGAAGTAAATACACAGATAGTGGTGAGATTCATACCAGGCTCACCCAACAGGCAAATCTGTCCAACATGCCGAAAAACTCAGCAACAGCTGAAACAGTACTGAAACAGTAAAGAACCCAGAACTTACCTAGGAACCAGGCAGTACTGAACTAAATAACCAATGCAGGAAAACGTCCTAGAGGATGCTGGGGTCCATATTAGTACCATGGGGATGTACCAAAGCTCCCAGAACGGGAGGGAGAGCGCGGAGGCTCCTGCAAAACTGCTTGACCAAACTTGAGTCATCAGAGGCCAAAGTATTGAACTTGTAAAACTTAGCAAATGTGTTCGACCCAGACCAAGTAGCTGCTCGGCAAAGCTGTATAGCTGAGACACCCCGGGCAGCCGCCGAGGAAGAGCCCATCTTACGAGTAGAGTAGGCCTTTACAGATTTTGGACATGGCAGTCCTGCCGTAGAATATGCATGCTGGATGGTGAACCTGATCCAGCATGCAATCAACTGCTTAGAAGCAGGAAACCCAATTTTCTTGGGATCAGAGGACGAACAGAGTCAGATTTTCTATGACGAGCTGTCCTCTTCACATAAATCTTCAATGTCCTTACAACATCCAAGGCCTTTGAATCAAATGAGGAGTCAGTAGCCACTGGCACCACAATAGGTTGGTTGATATGAAAAGCTGACAAAACCTTAGGGAGGAACTGCGGACGATTCCTGAGTTCCGCCCTATCTTCATGTAAGACCAGATAGGGACTTTTACAGGACAAAGCCCCCAATTCCGACACGCGTTGAGCAGAAGCTGAGGCCTACAAAGTGACCGCCTTCCACGTGAGAAATTTGATTTCAGCCTCCTCTAGAGGCTCAAACCAATCCGATTGCAGGAACTGTAATACCACATCAAGATCCCAGGGTGCCGTTGGTGCCACAAAGGGAGGCTGGATGTGCAGAACCCCTCTCAAAAAGGTCTGAACCTCAGGGATGACAGCCAATTGTTTATGGAAGAAAATGGACAAAGCTAAGATCTGGATGGAGCACAATCTCAGGCCCATATCCACACCCGCCTGCAGGAAAAGGATAAAACGTCCAAGTTGAAACTCCACCGCAGGGAATTTCTTGGATTCACTCCAAGACACACATTTTTTTCCAAATTCGATGGTAATGTTTAGACGTTACTCCCTTCCTAAACTGTATCAGGGTAGGAATAACCTCGCTCAGAATACCCTTTCGAGCTAAGATATGGTGCTCAACCGCCATGCCGTCAAACATAGCCGTGGTAAGTCTTGATAAGCGAATGGCCCCTGCAGAAGCAGATCCTCCCGAAGAGTTAAGGGCCTTGGATCTTCCAGCAGAAGCTCCAGCAGATCCGCGTACCAAGTCCTCCTTGGCCAGTCCGGAGCAATGAGGATTGACAGAACATTTGTTCTTTTTACAAGTTGAAAAACTTTTGGAATCAGAGGAAGTGGAGGGAACACCTACACGGACGTGAACACCCACAGTGTTACCAGTGTGTCCACCGCCACTGCCTGCGGGTATCTCGATCTGGAACAGTACCTCTGCAGCTTCTTGTTGAGGTGGGAGGCCATCATGGCTATGTGAGGAATCCCCCACCAACCGGTTACCTCCTCGAACACCTCCGGATGGAGGCCCCACTCTCCTGGATGGAGATCGTGTCTGCTGAGGAAGTCTGCTTCCCAGTTGTCTACTCCCGGAATGAAGGTTGCCGACACCACCACTGCGTGTCTTTCCAACCAGAGGAGGATTCTTGACACCTCTGACATTGCAGCCCTGCTCTTAGTTCCGCCTTGTCGGTTTATGTAGGCCACGTTGTCCGACTGCACCTGAACAGCCCAATCCTGTAGAAGGTGTGCTGCATGAAGAAGGCCATTGTATATGACCCTTAGCTCCAGGATGTTACTTGGGAGAAGGGATGCTTGATCCGACAACCTTCCTTGGAAGGTTTTCCCCTGAGCGACTGATCCCCAACCTTTTAGACTTGCATCCGTGGTTAGAAGGATCCAGTCCTGAACTCCGAACCTTCGGTCCTCCAGAAGTTGTGGTAGTTGTAGCCACCAGAGGAGCAAAATCCTGGCTTTCGGTGACAGACGTATCCTCTGGTGCCTATGTAGGTGAGATCCCGACCACTGGTCCAAGAGATCCAGCTGAAAGGATCGAGCATTAAACCTTCCGTACTGCAGAGCCTCGTAGGAGGCAACCATCTTCACCAGAAGGCGGATGCACTGATGAACCGATACCCGGACAGTCTTTATTGAGACTTTGGAAGGTTCAGGATTCAATCTTGCTCTTTGAGCAGATGTGTCGTGAGAGCAATGGATCTTAACAACTTCTCCCTGGACGACGCCTTGATCAGAAGATCATACAGATACAGTATTATGTTCACCCCCTGCTTGCGGAGAACCATCATCTCTGCCATCACCTTGGTGAAGACCCTATGTGCCGTAGAGAGACCGAACAGCAGTGCCTGAAACTGATAATGATCGTCTAACAGTGCAAACCTGAGATATGCCTGATGCGGCGACCAAATGGGAATGTGGAGGAACGCATCCTTGATGTCCATGGACACCAGGATCTCCCCCTCCATCAGTCCCGAGATGACAGCTATCAGAGACTCCATCTTGAATTTGAACTCTCTGAGATAAGGGTTCAAAGATTTTTGAAGTTTAGAATTGGCCTTACTGAACCATCCAGCATCGGTACCACAAAAAGGTTTGAATAGTAACCTTTGTTCCACTGATGAGGCGGAACTGGAACAATGACCTCGGACACTACCAATTATCGGATAGCGTCCAGAATTGCTCTGTCTGACGGCAAAGCTAGCAAGCCTGATTTGAAGAAACGGTGAGGCGGGAGAGTTTGAAACTCCAGCATGTACCCCCTGGACATGCTATCTTTTATCCAAGGGTCCAGGCCAGACGTTGCTGAATTGACGGAGTATTGCTCCCACCTGACCTTCCTCCAGGCTGTATGATCCACCGTCATGCGGAGGACTTGGGGGCACCAGAAGCATGCTTCTGGACTTGGGAACCTGCGGGAGCAGGCTTTTTGGCTTTAGCACAACCACCTCTGAAGGTGTGAGGAGGCTTGTTCTTTGTAGGGCTTGCGGACCGAAAGAGCTGTGACGTGGCGGCCGTAAAAGGCTTCTTAGTAGCCGGTGTAGCTGAGGGGAGAAAAGGAGACTTAACCGCGGTAGCCGTGGCAATCCACGCATCCAGTGCCTCCCCAAATAGAGCCTGACCTATACAGGGTAGGCCCTCCACACTCTTCCTGGATTCCGCGTCTGCAGACCATTGGCACAGCCAGAGACCCCTGCGAGCCGAGACGGACATGGAGATCACCACAGCCATGGAACCCAGATCCTTCATGGATTCTACCAGGAACCCCGCAGATTCCTGTATGTTATGTAAAAACAAATCAACGTCACCTCTATCCATCGTAGTCAAGTCCTCTTGCAGAGTGATTGACCACTTGGCAACAGCTATAAAAATCCATGCACAGGCAATAGTAGGCCGCAGTATAGCCCCTGAAGCTGTGTATACGGATTTGAGTGTAGCATCCACCTTGCAATCTGCCGGGTCCTTCAACGCAGGAGATCCCAGGACTGGTAAAACTACCTGTTTTGACAGCCTGGAGACAGAGGCGTCAACATAAGCGGAGACTCCCATTTTTTTCTATCATCTACCATGAAGGGAAAAGCCACCAGAACCCTTTTAGGGATCTGGATTTTTTTCTCAGGGTTTTCCCAGGCTTTTTCAAATATAGCATTTAATTACTTAGATGCTGGGAAGGTGAGTGAGGCCTTCCTACTATCCGTGAAAAAGGCCTCCTCAACCTGTTCAGGTGTGTCAGAAATATGCAACACATCCCACATGGCCTCAATCATCAACTGCACCCCCTTAGCAAGTGATGCCGTCCCCCTCGACACATCACCGTCTGCTGTGTCAGAGTCGGTATCCGTGTCATCCTGCAAAATTTGGGCAAGAGCATGTGAGAATGTACCGCAAGGGACCCTGAGAGAGCAGTATCAGACCATACAACCATAGAGGATTGCAATACCTGAGTTGCATGCTCAGTTCTTGTAACCCTTTCAGAAATCTGAGAAATAGTCTCCCTAAGAGAGGCTAACCACTGCAGTTCTCTAGCTGGGTTCTGCGCTCTTCCTGAGAAAATAAATCCTCTGCAGCATATGAAACAGAGTCTGTAGACTTGTTTGCTAATACACCCCACATACACACAGGGTACAGGGCAGACAGAGTTTTCCCCCCCAAGAATGGCAGAGAGACACAGAGATTGGAGCCAACCCACACACAGCGCTATTACAGGTATAGGGAGACCCTAAACCAGCGCTGACTGTGTCCCTTAATAGGTGACACAGTCTTACACAGCCTCCCCCCCCTTCTACAACCCCCTGGTACCGTACAGATAGCTGGAGTTGCACTGGAGGGACTGTTCTTCCACTTGCATCTGACTGCAGACAGGAAAATGGCGCTAAAACTCTGCTGGGTCCACTCTGAGAAGCTCCGCCCCCTTAATGGTGCTGTCTTCTCGCTCTTCATAGATTATACTGGCCTGAGGATTTTGTGCTGGCTAAGATCCGCAGACCCCGACAGGCTTTTTTGGTCAGTGTAGGGTCAGGCGCTGGCTCGGGGCGCCCCTCATATCGCCGTGCCCAGGTACCGCTGAGCCGTCCAGGAGCGCAGTTAATACTGTGCTCCTACCCTGATGCCGTCATCTTCAAACCGACCCCCACTTGTTAGGGGGGACGGTAACTCACTCGCCACAACAGCTCTGCAAGGGGGTGGCGGCATGCTGCTGGGGTGAGCGTTCCCCTGTGGTGGGGAGCGAGCTGTCCCCTCTGGAGCTCAGTGTCCAGTCAGAGGAGACAGTGGCTCAGACCCCGCAGGGTGGACACTGCTCTCCCCCTCATTCCCTCGATGCAGGGAGGCTGTTGCCAGCAGCCTCCCTGTAAAATAAAAACTCTAAAATAATTTTTTTCTAAGAACGCTCTGTAGAGCTCCCCTAGCTGTGACCGGCTCCTTCGGGCACATTTTCTAAACTGAGTCTGGTAGGAGGGTCATAGAGGGCGGAGTCAGCCCACACTGTTAAACTCTTAAAGTGCCCATGGCTCCTGGTGGACCCGTCTATACCCCCATGGTACTAATATGGACCCCAGCATCCTCTCGGATGAAAGATAAACAGTATGAGAAAAATGCATGGACTGGCAGTGGGGTTAAGCAGTATCCCAATCTGCCACTGTTGTGCCTGGGGCAAGAACATAACACACACCCACTTAAAAAAGCATCCCCCCTCCAACTATTAAGCAGGGGAGCAAGAGTACAGGCTGAGTATTAAGCCAAGGGAGGGGGGGACCGGTGGACCAGGAGAGACCCCCCCAACACCCGCGCGCCAACCGGGGAGTCCCTAGTCTAGTTCCCAGAACAGTGTATGAATGAAGTGACAATAGTGTTTTGGGTTTACATATGACGTTACATTACCACCAAGCAAATTTTATTTTGGTAATCACATATGATGTGTTCTGTATTGAATGGTGCCAGGTGACTGCGGATGAAAGTGTCCTAACCCAGAACGTGCATATCCCACCAGGAAACATTGCGTGATCTGACCTCATCCTGCTGTGATGATCTATCAGTAACCATTGAAAGACACTTTGAGAAAGGATTTAATCGAAACGGGGCATGGTTATAATACCTGGAAATACGGTGGACATAAGGTTCTTTGATGATTATTTAGATTGTTATCAAGCCCTGGCATGGAGGCAGAAGATAGTCTTTAAAAACCACTCTGAGATGCCCAAAGAAACCTTGGAGGGTGACCAGGTTACTGAACAGCGGAGTATAGAGGAGATGCAGAATGAAGAAAAAAGATTTGCAACTGGGAGCTTCCATGAAATGAGGAGCCGGTGCAGCTGGGAGAGAGTTACATGGAATGAGGAGCTGGTGCAGCTGGGAGAGAGTTACATGGAATGAGGAGCTGGTGTAGCTGGGAGAGAGTTACATGGAATGAGGAGCTTGTGCAGCTGGGAGAGAGTTACATGAACTGAGGAGCTGGTGCAGCTGGGAGAGAGTTACATGGAATGAGGAGCTGGTGCAGCTGGGAGAGAGTTACATGAAATGAGGAGCTGGTGCAGCTGGGAGAGAGTTACATGGAATGAGGAGCTGGTGCAGCTGGGAGAGTTACATGGAATGAGGAGCTGGTGCAGCTGGGAGAGAGTTACATGAACTGAGGAGCTTGTGCAGCTGGGAGAGAGTTACATGAACTGAGGAGCTTGTGCAGCTGGGAGAGTTACATGGAATGAGGAGCTGGTGCAGCTGGGAGAGAGTTACATGGAATGAGGAGCTGGTGCAGCTGGGAGAGAGTTACATGAACTGAGGAGCTGGTGCAGCTGGGAGAGAGTTACATGGAATGAGGAGCTGGTGCAGCTGGGAGAGAGTTACATGGAATGAGGAGCTGGTGCAGCTTGGAGAGAGTTACATGAACTGAGGAGCTGGTGCACCTGGGAGAGAGTTACATGAACTGAGGAGCTGGTGCAGCTGGGAGAGAGTTACATGGAATGAGGAGCTGGTGCAGCTGGGAGAGAGTTACATGGAATGAGGAGCTGGTGCAGCTGGGAGAGAGTTACATGGAATGAGGAGCTGGTGCAGCTGGGAGTTACATGGACTGAGGAGCTGGTGCAGCTGGGAGAGAGTTACATGGAATGAGGAGCTGGTGCAGCTGGGAGAGTTACATGGAATGAGGAGCTGGTGCAGCTGGGAGAGAGTTACATGGAATGAGGAGCTGGTGCAGCTGGGAGAGTTACATGGAATGAGGAGCTGGTGCAGCTGGGAGAGTTACATGGAATGAGGAGCTGGTGCAGCTGGGAGAGAGTTACATGGAATGAGGAGCTGGTGCAGCTGGGAGAGAGTTACATGGAATGCGGAGCTGGTGCAGCTGGGAGAGAGTTACATGGAATAAGGAGCCGGTGCAGCTGGGAGAGAGTTACATGGAATGAGGAGCCGGTGCAGCTGGGAGAGAGTTACATGAAATGAGGATCTGGTGCAGCTGGGAGAGAGTTACATGGAATGAGGAGCTGGTGCAGCTGGGAGAGAGTTACATGGAATGAGGAGCTGGTGCAGCTGGGAGAGAGTTACATGGAATGAGGAGCTGGTGCAGCTGGGAGAGTTACATGGAATGAGGAGCTGGTGCAGCTTGGAGAGAGTTACATGAACTGAGGAGCTGGTGCAGTTGGGAGAGAGTTACATGGAATGAGGAGCTGGTGCAGCTGGGTGAGAGTTACATGAACTGAGGAGCTGGTGCAGCTGGGAGAGAGTTACATGAACTGAGGAGCTGGTGCAGCTGGGAGAGAGTTACATGAAATGAGGAGCTGGTGCAGCTGGGAGAGAGTTACATGAACTGAGGAGCTGGTGCAGCTGGGAGAGAGTTACATGGAATGAGGAGCTGGTGCAGCTGGGAGAGAGTTACATGGAATGAGGAGCTGGTGCAGCTCGGAGAGAGTTACATGAAATGAGGAGCTGGTGCAGCTGGGAGAGAGTTACATGGAATGAGGAGCTGGTGCAGCTGGGAGAGTTACATGAACTGAGGAGCTGGTACAGCTGGGAGAGAGTTACATGGAATGAGGAGCTGGTGCAGCTGGGAGAGTTACATGGAATTAGGAGCTGGTGCAGCTGGGAGAGAGTTACATGGAATGAGGAGCTGGTGCAGCTGGGAGAGAGTTACATGGAATGAGGAGCTGGTGCAGCTGGAAGAGAGTTACATGGAATGAGGAGCTGGTGCAGCTGGGAGAGAGTTACATGGAAAGAGGAGCTGGTGCAGCTGGAAGAGAGTTACATGGAATGAGGAGCTGGTGCAGCTGGGAGAGAGTTACATGAAATGAGGAGCTGGTGCAGCTGGGAGAGAGTTACATGGAAAGAGGAGCTGGTGCAGCTGGAAGAGAGTTACATGGAATGAGGAGCTGGTGCAGCTGGGAGAGAGTTGCATGGAATGAGGAGCTGGTGCAGCTGGGAGAGAGTTACATGTAATGAGGAGCTGGTACAGCTGGGAGAGAGTTACATGGAATGAGGAGCTGGTGCAGCTGGGAGAGTTACATGGAATGAGGAGCTGGTGCAGCTGGGAGAGAGTTACATGGAATGAGGAGCTGGTGCAGCTGGGAGAGAGTTACATGGAATGAGGAGCTGGTGCAGCTGGGAGAGTTACATGGAATGAGGAGCTGGTGCAGCTGGGAGAGAGTTACATGGAATGAGGAGCTGGTGCAGCTGGGAGAGAGTTACATGGAATGAGGAGCTGGTGCAGCTGGGAGAGAGTTACATGGAATGAGGAGCTGGTGCAACTGGGAAAGAGTTACATGAACTGAGGAGCTGGTGCAGCTGGGAGAGAGTTACATGGAATGAGGAGCTGGTGCAGCTGGGAGAGACTTACATGAACTGAGGAGCTGGTGCAGCTGGGAGAGTTACATGGAATCAGGAGCTGGTGCAGCTGGGAGAGAGTTACATGGAATGAGGAGCTGGTGCAGCTGGGAGAGAGTTACATGGAATAAGGAGCTGGTGCAGCTGGGAGAGAGTTACATGGAATGAGGAGCTGGTGCAGCTGGGAGAGAGTTACATGGAATGAGGAGCTGGTGCAGCTGGGAGAGAGTTACATGGAATGAGGAGCTGGTGCAGCTGGGAGAGAGTTACATGGAATGAGGAGCTGGTGCAGCTGGGAGAGAGTTACATGGAATGAGGAGCTGGTGCAGCTGGGAGAGAGTTACATGGAATGAGGAGCTGGTGCAGCTGGGAGAGAGTTATATGGAATGAGGAGCTGGTGCAGCTGGGAGAGAGTTACATGGAATGAGGAGCTGGTACAGCTGGGAGAGAGTTACATGGAATGAGGAGCTGGTGCAGCTGGGAGAGAGTTACATGGAATGAGGAGCTGGTGCAGCTGGGAGAGAGTTACATGGAATGAGTAGCAGGGAGAGAGTTACATGAACTGAGGAGCTGGTGCAGCTGGGAGAGAGTTACATGGAATGAGGAGCTGGTGCAGCTGGGAGAGAGTTACATGGAATGAGGAGCTGGTGCAGCTGGGAGAGAGTTACATGGAATGAGGAGCTTGTGCAGTTCGGAGAGAGTTACATGAACTGAGGAGCTGGTGCAGCTGGGAGAGAGTTACATGGAATGAGGAGCTGGTGCAGCTGGGAGAGAGTTACATGGAATGAGGAGCTGGTTCAGCTGGGAGAGAGTTACATGGAATGAGGAGCTGGTGCAGCTGGGAGAGAGTTACATGGAATGAGGAGCTGGTGCAGCTGGGAGAGAGTTACATGGAATGAGGAGCTGGTGCAGCTGGGAGAGAGTTACATGGAATGAGGAGCTGGTGCAGCTGGGAGAGAGTTACATGGAATGAGGAGCTGGTGCAGCTGGGAGAGAGTTACATGGAATGAGGAGCTGGTGCAGCTGGGAGAGAGTTATATGGAATGAGGAGCTGGTGCAGCTGGGAGAGAGTTACATGGAATGAGGAGCTGGTACAGCTGGGAGAGAGTAACATGGAATGAGGAGCTGGTGCAGCTGGGAGAGAGTTACATGGAATGAGGACCTGGTGCAGCTGGGAGAGAGTTACATGGAATGAGTAGCAGGGAGAGAGTTACATGAACTGAGGAGCTGGTGCAGCTGGGAGAGAGTTACATGGAATGAGGAGCTGGTGCAGCTGGGAGAGAGTTACATGGAATGAGGAGCTGGTGCAGCTGGGAGAGAGTTACATGGAATGAGGAGCTGGTGCAGTTCGGAGAGAGTTACATGAACTGAGGAGCTGGTGCAGCTGGGAGAGAGTTACATGGAATGAGGAGCTGGTGCAGCTGGGAGAGAGTTACATGGAATGAGGAGCTGGTGCAGCTGGGAGAGAGTTACATGGAATGAGGAGCTGGTGCAGCTGGGAGAGAGTTACATGGAATGAGGAGCTGGTGCAGCTGGGAGAGAGTTACATGGAATAAGGTGCTGGTGCAGCTGGGAGAGAGTTACATGAAATGAGGAGCTGGTGCAGCTGGGAGAGAGTTACATGGAATGAGGAGCTGGTGCAGCTGGGAGAGTTACATGGAATGAGGAGCTGGTGCAGCTGGGTGAGAGTTACATGAAATGAGGAGCTGGTGCAGCTGGGAGAGAGTTACATGAAATGAGGAGCTGGTACAGCTGGGAGAGAGTTACATGGAATGAGGAGCTGGTGCAGCTGGGAGAGAGTTACATGAAATGAGGAGCTGGTACAGCTGGGAGAGGGTTACATGGAATGAGGAGCTGGTGCAGCTGGGAGAGGGTTACATGGAATGAGGAGCTTGTGCAGCTGGGAGAGAGTTACATGGAATGAGGAGCTGGTGCAGCTGGGAGAGAGTTACATGGAATGAGGAGCTGGTGCAGCTGGGAAAGAGTTACATGAAATGAGGAGCTGGTGCAGCTGGGAGAGAGTTACATGAAATGAGGAGCTGGTACAGCTGGGAGAGAGTTACATGAAATGAGGAGCTGGTGCAGCTGGGAGAGAGTTACATGGAATGAGGAGCTGGTGCAGCTGGGAGAGAGTTACATGGAATGAGGAGCTGGTGCAGCTGGGAGAGAGTTACATGGAATGAGGAGCTGGTGCAGCTGGGAGAGAGTTACATGGAATGAGGAGCTGGTGCAGCTGGGAGAGAGTTACATGGAATGAGGAGCTGGTGCAGCTGGGAGAGAGTTACATGGAATGAGGAGCTGGTGCAGCTGGGAGAGAGTTACATGGAATGAGGAGCTGGTGCAGCTGGGAGAGAGTTACATGGAATGAGGAGCTGGTACAGCTGGGAGAGAGTTACATGGAATGAGGAGCTGGTGCAGCTGGGAGAGAGTTACATGGAATGAGGAGCTGGTGCAGCTGGGAGAGAGTTACATGGAATGAGGAGCTGGTGCAGCTGGGAGAGAGTTACATGGAATGAGTAGCTGGGAGAGAGTTACATGAACTGAGGAGCTGGTGCAGCTGGGAGAGTTACATGGAATGAGGAGCTGGTGCAGCTGGGAGAGAGTTACATGGAATGAGGAGCTGGTGCAGCTGGGAGAGAGTTACATGGAATGAGGAGCTGGTGCAGCTGGGAGAGAGTTACATGAACTGAGGAGCTGGTGCAGCTGGGAGAGAGTTACATGGAATGAGGAGCTGGTGCAGCTGGGAGAGAGTTACATGGAATGAGGAGCTGGTGCAGCTGGGAGAGAGTTACATGGAATGAGGAGCTGGTGCAGCTGGGAGAGAGTTACATGGAATGAGGAGCTGTTGCAGCTGGGAGAGAGTTACATGATATGAGGAGCTGGTGCAGCTGGGAGAGAGTTACATGGAATAAGGAGCTGGTGCAGCTGGAGAGAGTTAAGATAGTACATGAAATGAGGAGCTGGTGCAGCTGGGAGAGAGTTACATGGAATGAGGAGCTGGTGCAGCTGGGAGAGTTACATGGAATGAGGAGCTGGTGCAGCTGGGTGAGAGTTACATGAAATGAGGAGCTGGTGCAGCTGGGAGAGAGTTACATGAAATGAGGAGCTGGTACAGCTGGGAGAGAGTTACATGAATGAGGAGCTGGTGCAGCTGGGAGAGAGTTACATGAAATGAGGAGCTGGTACAGCTGGGAGAGAGTTACATGGAATGAGGAGCTGGTGCAGCTGGGAGAGGGTTACATGGAATGAGGAGCTTGTGCAGCTGGGAGAGAGTTACATGGAATGAGGAGCTGGTGCAGCTGGGAGAGTTACATGGAATGAGGAGCTGGTGCAGCTGGGAGAGAGTGACATGGAATGAGGAGCTGGTGCAGCTGGGAGAGAGTTACATGGAATGAGGAGCTGGTGCAGCTGGGAGAGAGTTATATGGAATGAGGAGCTGGTGCAGCTGGGAGAGAGTTACATGGAATGAGGAGCTGGTACAGCTGGGAGAGAGTTACATGGAATGAGGAGCTGGTGCAGCTGGGAGAGAGTTACATGGAATGAGGAGATGGTGCAGCTGGGAGAGTTACATGAAATGAGGAGCTGGTGCAGCTGGGAGAGAGTTACATGGAATGAGGAGCTGGTGCAGCTGGGAGAGAGTTACATGGAATCAGGAGCTAGTGCAGCTGGGAGAGAGTTACATGGAATGAGGAGCTGGTGCAGCTGGGAGAGTTACATGGAATGAGGAGCTGGTGCAGCTGGGAGAGAGTTACATGGAATGAGGAGCTGGTACAGCTGGGAGAGAGTTACATGGAATGAGGAGCTGGTACAGCTGGGAGAGAGTTACATGGAATGAGGAGCTAGTGCAGCTGGGAGAGAGTTACATGAAATGAGGAGCTGGTGCAGCTGGGAGAGAGTTACATGGAATGAGGAGCTGGTGCAGCTGGGAGAGTTACATGGAATGAGGAGCTGGTGCAGCTGGGAGAGAGTTACATGGAATGAGGAGCTGGTGCAGCTGGGAGAGAGTTACATGGAATGAGGAGCTGGTGCAGCTGGGAGAGTTACATGGAATGAGGAGCTGGTGCAGCTGGGAGAGAGTTACATGGAATGAGGAGCTGGTGCAGCTGGGAGAGAGTTACATGGAATGAGGAGCTGGTGCAGCTGGGAGAGAGTTACATGGAATGAGGAGCTGGTGCAACTGGGAGAGAGTTACATGAACTGAGGAGCTGGTGCAGCTGGGAGAGAGTTACATGGAATGAGGAGCTGGTGCAGCTGGGAGACACTTACATGAACTGAGGAGCTGGTGCAGCTGGGAGAGTTACATGGAATCAGGAGCTGGTGCAGCTGGGAGAGAGTTACATGGAATGAGGAGCTGGTGCAGCTGGGAGAGAGTTACATGGAATAAGGAGCTGGTGCAGCTGGGAGAGAGTTACATGGAATGAGGAGCTGGTGCAGCTGGGAGAGAGTTACATGGAATGAGGAGCTGGTGCAGCTGGGAGAGAGTTACATGAACTGAGGAGCTGGTGCAGCTGGGAGAGAGTTACATGGAATGAGGAGCTGGTGCAGCTGGGAGAGAGTTACATGGAATGAGGAGCTGGTGCAGCTGGGAGAGAGTTACATGGAATGAGGAGCTGGTGCAGCTGGGAGAGAGTTATATGGAATGAGGAGCTGGTGCAGCTGGGAGAGAGTTACATGGAATGAGGAGCTGGTACAGCTGGGAGAGAGTTACATGGAATGAGGAGCTGGTGCAGCTGGGAGAGAGTTACATGGAATGAGGAGCTGGTGCAGCTGGGAGAGAGTTACATGGAATGAGGAGCTGGGAGAGAGTTACATGAACTGAGGAGCTGGTGCAGCTGGGAGAGAGTTACATGGAATGAGGAGCTGGTGCAGCTGGGAGAGAGTTACATGGAATGAGGAGCTGGTGCAGCTGGGAGAGAGTTACATGGAATGAGGAGCTGGTGCAGCTGGGAGAGAGTTACATGAACTGAGGAGCTGGTGCAGCTGGGAGAGAGTTACATGGAATGAGGAGCTGGTGCAGCTGGGAGAGAGTTACATGGAATGAGGAGCTGGTGCAGCTGGGAGAGAGTTACATGGAATGAGGAGCTGGTGCAGCTGGGAGAGAGTTACATGGAATGAGGAGCTGGTGCAGCTGGGAGAGAGTTACATGGAATAAGGTGCTGGTGCAGCTGGGAGAGAGTTACATGAAATGAGGAGCTGGTGCAGCTGGGAGAGAGTTACATGGAATGAGGAGCTGGTGCAGCTGGGAGAGTTACATGGAATGAGGAGCTGGTGCAGCTGGGTGAGAGTTACATGAAATGAGGAGCTGGTGCAGCTGGGAGAGAGTTACATGAAATGAGGAGCTGGTACAGCTGGGAGAGAGTTACATGGAATGAGGAGCTGGTGCAGCTGGGAGAGAGTTACATGAAATGAGGAGCTGGTACAGCTGGGAGAGGGTTACATGGAATGAGGAGCTGGTGCAGCTGGGAGAGGGTTACATGGAATGAGGAGCTTGTGCAGCTGGGAGAGAGTTACATGGAATGAGGAGCTGGTGCAGCTGGGAGAGAGTTACATGGAATGAGGAGCTGGTGCAGCTGGGAGAGAGTTACATGAAATGAGGAGCTGGTGCAGCTGGGAGAGAGTTACATGAATGAGGAGCTGGTGCAGCTGGGAGAGAGTTACATGGAATGAGGAGCTGGTGCAGCTGGGAGAGAGTTACATGGAATGAGGAGCTGGTGCAGCTGGGAGAGAGTTACATGGAATGAGGAGCTGGTGCAGCTGGGAGAGAGTTACATGGAATGAGGAGCTGGTGCAGCTGGGAGAGAGTTACATGGAATGAGGAGCTGGTGCAGCTGGGAGAGAGTTACATGGAATGAGGAGCTGGTGCAGCTGGGAGAGAGTTACATGGAATGAGGAGCTGGTGCAGCTGGGAGAGAGTTACATGGAATGAGGAGCTGGTGCAGCTGGGAGAGAGTTACATGGAATGAGGAGCTGGTGCAGCTGGGAGAGAGTTACATGGAATGAGGAGCTGGTGCAGCTGGGAGAGAGTTACATGGAATGAGGAGCTGGTGCAGCTGGGAGAGAGTTACATGGAATGAGGAGCTGGTGCAGCTGGGAGAGAGTTACATGGAATGAGGAGCTGGTGCAGCTGGGAGAGAGTTACATGGAATGAGGAGCTGGTGCAGCTGGGAGAGAGTTACATGGAATGAGGAGCTGGTGCAGCTGGGAGAGAGTTACATGGAATGAGGAGCTGGTGCAGCTGGGAGAGAGTTACATGGAATGAGGAGCTGGTGCAGCTGGGAGAGAGTTACATGAATGAGGAGCTGGTGCAGCTGGGAGAGAGTTACATGGAATGAGGAGCTGGTGCAGCTGGGAGAGAGTTACATGGAATGAGGAGCTGGTGCAGCTGGGAGAGAGTTACATGGAATGAGGAGCTGGTGCAGCTGGGAGAGAGTTACATGGAATGAGGAGCTGGTGCAGCTGGGAGAGTTACATGGAATGAGGAGCTGGTGCAGCTGGGAGAGAGTTACATGGAATGAGGAGCTGGTGCAGCTGGGAGAGAGTTACATGGAATGAGGAGCTGGTGCAGCTGGGAGAGAGTTACATGGAATGAGGAGCTGGTGCAGCTGGGAGAGAGTTACATGGAATGAGGAGCTGGTGCAGCTGGGAGAGAGTTACATGGAATGAGGAGCTGGTGCAGCTGGGAGAGAGTTACATGGAATGAGGAGCTGGTGCAGCTGGGAGAGAGTTACATGGAATGAGGAGCTGGTACAGCTGGGAGAGAGTTACATGGAATGAGGAGCTGGTGCAGCTGGGAGAGAGTTACATGGAATGAGGAGCTGGTGCAGCTGGGAGAGAGTTACATGGAATGACGTAGCAGGGAGAGAGTTACATGAACTGAGGAGCTGGTGCAGCTGGGAGAGAGTTACATGGAATGAGGAGCTGGTGCAGCTGGGAGAGAGTTACATGGAATGAGGAGCTGGTGCAGCTGGGAGAGAGTT